>NC_060157.1:11846020-11932267 GCF_021292245.1 Micropterus dolomieu
CACCCCACCACACACACAGGTTATTTCTGTCATGTGTTGAATCATAGTGTCTTTACACCACAGTTTAGAAGTATACATTTATTCTGACCAGGATCTTTAAGGCACATTCAAGTCTATTTACAGGTCTTGGGGGTCTGACCTGGCTATCTGATAAACTGCCACAAGTAATGTGACTTCCACTGTCAGTTCGGGCTGAAGAGTATTGTTTTGGAAATGAAAAAAAATGTGTAATTAGTGTGGATACCAGACCTCTGTATTCTGCTCCTCATTACCACTTGAGGCTAGCAGCTCGAGGCTACAATACATCAGCCTCTACTAGCACAAGACACCTGAATCTCCAACCAAACTGTTGGTAATAAAGTTGCATTATGAGTAATGTAGATGCCAGGTTTTTACAATGAATAATAAAATGGACAATATCTCTGGTTTTGCTGCATCAATTTTGATTATATTTTTAACTCTCCATCTTGATTCTAACAGTGTTGAGAGACAAGAACGTTGATATTGGGTGCGGTTGGCAACAAAAAGAACTAGCAATAGAGATTAGGGAAAGTTTATTGTTAATTATAGGTCTGTGATGAGACAAACTCTTTCACCTACGGGAAAGTCCGACATACCAATGCACCTCCCCTGTCTTGCTCTCTGTCTCACTACACCAGGGCTCACTAGTTCCAGGTCTGACACTGAACTGTTTGTATTGGACATATATTTGAAAGTGCAAATCCTAGTGATACTGGGCTACTTGTACTTTATTAGCCATTGCAACTACATTAGCACTGATAGACAACATGACAGACAACAGCTAATTTGACACAAGTTTATAAGCTGTATGTGTTTTTATTTATTAGCTTTTGTTAATTAAGTTTGAATGGTTGATATACAATAGGAGCAGTCATGTCTTTTTAAAGTAGTGTTTGATCCACTTCTTACTTATAAATAATGGTAATCAACACACAGTAATGCAATTTTGACTACAACATATAATTTGGGAAAACATACTTCATGGTGTAACAGTTCTCAAGATCACTACTGATAATTACTGCTCTATGTTTTTACTTGTTCTTGGAGTCATATCACTGATTTGGCCATTTGTTGAACTTTCAGCTTAGCTCCTATTTCAGTGAAACTTCAGACCCACTAATTGCATGGTTTAGCCATCGTAGCCCACCACCAGCCCCCGGATTTCAGGGATCACAGCCTGATGTCTATCTTTCAAGGGAAAAAAGAAGTGATATAACCCTTACTACTGAAAAACCATGTTCCTTATCCTCCATACAGATTGTGTAATTACATGTATGTTTTTCCATGGTTTAAAGGCTAGAGGGATTTCTCTGGTTTATGCTCTGACCCATACAATTGGAAAAACAGAACCTTTTCTTGAGGTTTTGATGGAGAGATGTTGATTAGATTTGAGAAATACAGCCTCTATTCCCTCCAGCAGTTGGGGAAAGCAATTTTGTGCTGTTTGCTTCCTTGGGGAAGCTTGAGAAAACAATATGAAAATGATTTCTTTTTCTTTACAACAAGCATATTTGATGCTTGCAGGCAAACACTGAAATAAAGGCAAAGTTGAAGCCATTGTTTTTTTATGGACAGTACAAAGCTACCTTTTTTTATACTAGTGTATCTGTATTTTTCCTCCTGTTTTTCAGTGTGACCGAGAATATAAAGAGATGCAATGGTTGGTGTTGGTACTGGTACTGGGAGCTGGGAGCTGTTCCAGAGGAGGTTGATAGATATAAAGGTGGTAAAGAAAGGATGCACACATAGATGTGATGACCTTGAGATCGCTGTACTCGACAAATGGCACTTGAATCTTGGTGGCTCTCAATAGTGGACTGAACAGATGAAAGAGTCTTCCCCCAGATTCATGTAACTACAAACACCACCATCAATTCTCATCCTCAAGAGCCATTAGCAGTTCTGCAGAAGCCAGACCATGTTACACAAATACACACATGCTGACCAAGTCTACTGAACTTTTTAATGTAATGTCCTGTTGGTCAGATCATTAGATCATTGCAGAGTACTTTTACATACAGAAGTGATACAAAAACTGGGCCATGGCTCTACGGAACACTAACCTATACTGTACATATCAAATCCATCATTGAATTTGTAGGCTATCGATCCAGAAAGCATACTGAATTGCAACCACCAGAGTGTTTTAGAGATTGTTTTTATCCCCTATAACCACAGAAAGGCAGGGTAAAAAGTCAAATGACTACTGTGAGGGAATGAGAAGAGCGTAGGGATATGAGCTGTGGTTTGCTGTGTAAATACCTTTTGACTCTGTTAACTGTGTGTATTTGTGTTTGTGTGTGTGTGCATTCCTGAACAACTGAACTTGCTGTCCAGTGCAGCACAGACCGACTACTGCAAAAAGAAATACTTTCATTCTGCTGCTATTTTCTGTTGGGTTTTTTTCTACAAAGGGGCTTTTTTCTTCCTGGGAGAGTCTTTACTCTGCCTGATCTCTCTCTCTCTCTCTCTCTCTCACTCTCTCTTTCATTGCCTTCTCTTGTAATCACCACTGACGTGGTTTTCTGTCCTTTTTCTCATTCTCTCTCTTTCTTGCCGTCTTTGCAACCATATCTCACCACAAACACACAAAACAGACGAGACGTTGTGCGAAATAATATTTTAATAAAAACAGTGCGGAATGAAGCCAATATGAGTCTTTGGTTTTGGTTATAGAGCCATGACAACTAAGCTGGAGTTGCAGCTTTATCGTGATAGCTACAGGAAATCCTGTACATATTGAGATGAATATTTTCATGTACAACACTTAATAGAACTCATGAAAGTATTATTGTGGTCATGGTTACAGGCATTTGTTGGCAGTGTGTGTTCATATATGTCTTTGCCTTTTCTTTTTTTCCCCTGTCCTGAATCATAAAGGCAGTAGCACACTGTAATTGTTTGGGGTCCTGATAGCAGCCCAGGCAACAGTTCAATTCCCCTTGCTGGGAGAGAAGACTGAGAATTGATGAAGGCTAATCAAGCACTTATGTGCTTGTTTAGAGGAATACTAATCAGTCATTAGAGAGATGCTGATTAGTCAGAAACAATGTCTTTGTGGTTGGTCGCAGTGAATATGTGTATGAATGTGCATGTGTCCTTGTCCATTATTGATTTGTGAGTTTATACAGTCTTGTACGTGCATGCATGCACTCTGGCGTACTGTACTCGCATACTGCAACACAGGAGGGCCCTCAGTGCATATATGGAACCTTTGCACAATTCCAATATATTCCCCCTTCAAACTGTGGATTACATGATTTAGTGAAATTTAGTGAAGTTTCTACCTTTCTACTGTAGTGAAGATTAGAAAGCCCCCAAACACTGTGTCTATTACCTTCCAGCAACCTTGAAAATATCAAATAACAGCTTAATTGCATCTGCTTCAGCTTGAGTGCTGCCCTAAACTGAATACTGATTGTTCAGTTTCATAGAGCAGAACGTTATGGACAACTGAAACACAAACCTGAAACTGAACTCAAAGTAGGCAAAAATAATTCTGCCTGTCACTAGCAGGGTGCATGCCAAGTCTCCAGCAGCTCTGAGATCAGCCTGTTAGCACTCATCGACCCCCTTCCATGACTAACCAGCGACGGTTGCAGCAGCAGCAGCCCCCTGATTAGCCATCCAACAGCGCCTCAGCTCTGAGAGGAGCCAAGCTATATGGT
Organism: Micropterus dolomieu; assembly: GCF_021292245.1. Taxonomy (NCBI): domain Eukaryota; kingdom Metazoa; phylum Chordata; class Actinopteri; order Centrarchiformes; family Centrarchidae; genus Micropterus; species Micropterus dolomieu. The sequence goes on from NC_060157.1 coordinate 11,849,710, forward strand.
CAGGTAGACTAATTGATCCATTTTACATCACATTTTACCTTGACTTTTTACATGTGGACCTTTCCATCAGAATAATAGCAGAAGTTTTGCAGTAAAGGTGGCTGGCAAGTGATAGTATTAATTCCATACAAATTAAATTTAACTTTGCACTTAAAGATATTTGATAAAATCCATATTAAAAACAAGTAAGCTGAATATATATATAAATAGCACCGTACTGTCCATGCACAGCATCTTTGTAATTAGTTAACTGTCGCTGACAGAGAAGTTTAAAATAAACACAGATGTTTTGAGGAGGCTTATGACCTCCACACTTGCAGGAGTGCCCCCGATTGACACAGCAGTGCACGTGCATGCTGCTATTAGTAGCTTTGTGTTTGCCTCAAGTCCTTCCTTGTTTCTAAGCCTTCTCTCATTCTTTTGTTTAAAATTTAATGTGGAACGACAGTAATAACAGCAAACCAAAGGAGGTGTTTTGGGGTAAAAAGTTGCCAAGCTCTATCTACAGCCTAATATCTCTTGCTGACATTTTGGATTTTAACCCAGAGAAAGTGAAGCGTCTATCGGCGTTCAACCAAACAAAACAGAATAAAGCTGCTTAATTTTATGTAAGACACCACAGGCCATCCATAGCCAGGACACACACAGCTCTAAAATCACTTTATGGTGCACAGTCCGCTGCAATATTAAAATGTTGCTGTATAAGCAAGGCTGGGAATGTTTAGAGGAACAGAAGCTGGGAAACTATTAAGTTGTTACATGACCGAAATTCAAAACATGAAGATATTTAAGTGGCCAGAATGAAAGCATTATTTTAAAAAGCTAATGAGATAGCACTTTTATTCCCATTCACAATGAACATTCAGCTTATGCCTACAAACGATCTTTTTCTCTTACAAGTTCTCTATTTCCTCCCAACCAAACAAAGCCTCTTTTAGTCTCTCTCACTACTGATGTAGAACAGTGAAACAGCAAACTTTGTGAAGCTGTGATTAACAGTAGCAGTCTGTGGGAACTTCAAAACTATAACCTTATTTAAGGTGTTTTTTCTTGTGCCTTTGTAGTTGTCAAACATGTGTGCAATTCATGCTCTTCATTCCTTGTGTCAGTTAATTCTGCTTTTCCAAATACATATGGACATAAAATCCACTAAAGTCAGCCTAGGGAGGTGGGTGTGGTGGATAGATGAGTCAAACATGTGTGAAAGACCAGCAAACAAATGCAGGACTTTCACACAGGAGACACAGGTTTGAGAGCAGTGTGACTTATTTAAAGCTTTAAAGAGGTCGTATTATGCTCATTTTCAGGTTCAAAATCTTATTTAGGGGTTGTACCAGAACAGGTTTACATGGTTTAATTTTCAAAAACCACCATATTTTTTTCATACTGTACATTGCTGCAGCTCCTCTTTTCACCCTGTGTGTTGAATGCTTCGTTTTATCTATATAGTGATACATCTTGTCTCTACATGATCTTTGTTGGGAGTTGCACATGCGCAGTTCCTAGTTAAAGACTACTAGCCAATCAGAAGCAGAGAAGGGCGGGTCAGTGAGAAGCAAAAACGGCTTTGTTTCAGCTGTACATGTTGCCAACCAGCTTGGCTGGAGCAATAGTTTCAGAGTGGTGAGTTATTAATCTGTAACAAATGTATCTTTCATCCATAAAGTTTGAACTGAGCTCTGTCTCTACATCACTGTAACAACTTTATGTCCATTGACTGCTTGGAGGGTAACTAGTGTTTGGAAGGGAGAGAAGAGGTGTGCTGCAGCTCATTGTTTTTCCACCAGTGTTTTTGAGGGTGTGTCAGAGTAGCCGCTTGTCGAGCGTTATATGAGGCACATTTAGCTTTCATCCCTGTGTCATCACAAGGATGAAAGGGAAGAAGCTGGACTACAAACAAGCTGTTTTCAAGCGGTTCAGAGCAGAGTTTTCTGTGGGAGATGGGAACTCCCTTTCGGGTGGACTTTTTCACTTTGCAAACCTATTACATGCACAAAAAAGGTATATAACTCAATAAAAGAGAGGGGAAAAAGCCAAAAAGCATAATACCATCTCTTTAAGTAACATTATGTAGGAGACTTTCGTTATATGAGTGAAGTCCAGTGGCTTACGTAAATTACTAATTTTAACCCAAACCACGCTCCTTTCCTAAACCTAACGATGTAGTTCTGTTGCCTAACCCAAACTGCAACCATTGGTCACATATTTAATGTTATGTGACTTACGGAATGTACTTAAAGTGAAGGTGAAGCGCTCATAATGGCTCTGTGTCCACTGCATGTTCAGTTTGTGTCTGTGTTTTGCTTGTACACTGTGTAATGGGAGCTGGTCACTCCCATCATCCCTTTGTAGGTTTCTGGAAAAGATGGAGGGATGAGCCAGATTGGCTTCACTGAACCAGCTCCCTGACAGGCTTCTAAAATTGCTTTAAACACCCTTCCATCACAAGTTTGTTCTCCCTTCATAGTCTATCAGTAGTGGGCTGTAGACCTGGCTCTGTTTAGTCAGTCACTGAGGGCCCAGACCACTGTAGAGCTCGGCTCTACTCTGATTAGACTGCACACTCCCCATGGTGCTTCTGATCAGCGGCCATACTCGTCTCTTACCATCCATCTCTTCATCCCACCCTCTGTTTCCATCTCTCTGAGCTCCATCGCTCTCCCTTTGTCGTTCTTTTGCTCCTTCTTTCTCTCCTCTCTCATTCTGTCCATCCATCCATCTGTCCCGATCTCTCGGGAGGCCAGCCCAATTAACCTGTTTAAACAGCCATCTGAGCATCCCATCCATTCCAATGTGGCTGTGTGAGAGAGAGCCAGTTCACTGAGCCAGGATCCCGGTGCCAGGCCCCTATCTGCTGCCCTCCCCAGCCTCCACCTCACCTCCCATTCCTCTCTCCTCATCATCATCATCCTCTTCCTCCTCTTTCTAGTGCCTCCTTTCTTGTCCTCAATGGGCCTGATTGGAGCAGAGACCAGGACTGGTAAGAGTGGTTTCTTTTTGTTTTGTAGAGCAGGGTGACATCTGATGCAGTCAATGCACCATACTTTTTAGAATTTAAACGACTGCAGCTATAAATTCTGCCGCCTCTGGAGATCTCCACTTTAGCAACTGCAATCTGCCTATGAGCTTTTTTGCTCCTTTCTTTTTCCTCTTAACGTACTTTCATTCATTTCACTGTCTCTCTGATTTCCCCCTCCTCACACACTCCATCCTCCCGTCAAATTCTCCCCCCCTCCCCCCTCCTCTCACCTTCTCCCTCTCACTCCTCAGCTTTCTCTCTCTCTCCCCTGACTGTATCCCTTTCTCACTTCCCTTTCAACACTTGTCACCTACTTCCTGTCAGGCTGTCCAGAGAACACCACAAGAAGGTCACAACTCTTTTCAGCGTTGGTCTCCTCCTTGTCCTTGTCTTGTTGGAGGGAGTAGGGAACTTTAATTAGAAAAGTGGTGAAATTGTGAAGATGGAGCTCAGGATGTGGTATCATCCAAGCAGCACACAAAGCACCATTCCACTGCCTTTCAAGAAATTGTGATAAAAGAAATCATGAAATATATTTCCTCACAGTGTGAGAATGGGCATAGCATTCTGTAGTATTGGTAACATTGCAGGGGTGTGACTGCTCATATTGACTAGACAGTGGAGAAGTGCTAGGCTGGCTACTTGGTACACTGGGGTCTGTGTTATTTGCCAGATCAATGCACACCCTGGTCCCACTGCTTTCGACGACTTGTTAATGTGCAGCACTGTGCCGTTGGGCTTTATTGCTCTGTTGTTGGCCGATTTTATAATGTCTCTTATAGCTGTATTGACCCAGCTGACTAAAAGAAATGGGTAGAATTGGCACTGTCTTTTTCTTTAATTGGTGCAAGAACAAGACCCTTTGGGTGCTCTATGCGCAGCCTGTCACTCCATTTGTGTGTGGGTATTGGTGCAGTTAGCTCAGCTTGTCATTGTTGAGACATGCAGGCAATCATAGAAAATAAATGCCTACACACACACACACACACACACACACACACACACACACACACACATACAGAGGCTGATTATCCCCCTACAGTATATACACCGCTACTTACCTCATTATTTAGTGGCTCATCATCATAGCTCACTTGGTTTTCCACTGCAGTAACCCCTCAAATGTAGGCAGAGCTGATTGTTATAGAGACACTATCCCAGCAGTTTGGAAACAACACACTTGAGCTTTTTTTTGGTCTTGAGAAGGTGCAGCCTTTATTCACTGGCAAACTGTAACCTACACTGTACATTTACAACTTGACTTGACAACTTCACTGCTCACCCTTTGCTCTGCACCGCACCTATTCACCGTCACTCTCTGCCATTCTCTCTCTTGCTGAACCACTCACTATGCACGGGTCACGCGTTATTTACACAAACGGCAATTTGGCTGGGTTACTACCTCCACTGCCAGCTCAAAGGTGGAACAATAATGTCTCCCCATTCCATGTTCATACGCTTTATACAGAATAAAACCTTCTGGCCATGAGGTTCTAACCATTGCAAGGACACACTGATTTCTGTAGTGTTTTTTTTATTTTAACAATAAATAACTAAAATAAGGATCCCTTCTTAGATGATAGTTCAGACCCCTGTGATGATGCTTTCTGTAATATGGTTTAAGATATCCCCTTCGATTACCCCCTTCCTCAGTCCTGCACTGACTTGCTTAGAGATATACAAGAAAATAATTGGAGGACAGTGAGAGAAGGCACAACAGACCACCTGCTGCTTATATTCTTTTCCAGTGTTTGACTGTTTCCCAGATACCAAGCCTTAGAAATACAATAAAGCATGCTTTGAGTTTGATTTTTGACTTTCTCATTGTTAAATATAATCAGGCCGGCTTCCAAAACCTTATTCGCACACACACGTGTTTGCCAACTGGTGTTTGCTGTTGTCGCCCCCACCTTTGAAATCTAATCTTCGAGAATCTGCAAAAATGATGGTAAAAGAAATGAGATAGGATTAGATAAAAAGGAAAGACAATGAGACAAACAGAAAACAGCAAGCACACTTTTTAAGGGGTTTGTTTGGGAGAGAAATGTTCAGCTACACAAAGAGAGAAACAATTTGATGAATAGCAGAGACTTGTCTGCCTCTTGGGTTGATGTAATTCATCTCTTATGTCCTGTCTCCTCCTGTCTAGACCAGGACAGCACCTGCTACACAGTGGACAGTGTGTTGTTGAAGAGCTGTCCCCTTTGACTGAGCTGTGAGTGGCTGTCTGGACATTGGGCCTTAGAGTGAAGGGTACTGACATGATCACAAGCATACTTAGGACCAGACAGAACAAAAAGCCGGATTTACTCACAGTTTGGATGTAATACATAGCAATGGAAACCTTATTTCAGCTGTTGTAGAGATGTGGGAAGAGAGAAACTGCTACGGCCTTGAGCACAGGGTTTCCTACGATGTGGCGTCTAGACATTGTAATCCCAGAGAGGAAAGGCTGTGGGTGCCTCGACGGAGGAAGGAGAGGCCAGTATGGGCTACACTTGTCTGTGACTCATCTTCTTATGAACTATGCATTTTATAAGAAATCAAACAGAAGCGTGCCCTGAAAAAATTTGTAATTTGGGTTATTTAATTTTCTGTTTGCATAAAGTCTGTCAATGTATTCAGAGCCCTGCATATGGGTTATTTGTGTGTGTATTTGTCTTTCTTTGTTGGGCAGTAATTAAAACAAACCTTTGTTGTTCATACAAATACACAAAATGTTTACATGGTATATATGCACTTAAAATACTATTACTATTTTTTTATGAAATCATTTTGGGGGGAGTTTTTTCTTATTCAGTGTAATCTGCTGTATAAAATGTGAAGCCACAACATGTTTTGTCCATGGAACTTATGACAAAGGTAAAAACTTTGGTTTGATGTTTTATCGCTTCTTATGAAAAGTCAATAAGGAGGAAAAAGTGGGTTCAGGTCATTAGGTATGAAACATTCAGAATTCTGAATCAAGATACACAGGTGCACTGTTCAAATAATTTTCAGCTACATTGCCATGCAACAAAAAGGCTTTTACATAAATATAAGCCTATCTCAAGCAGGTTTTAACTTTCCTCAAGCACACACTGTATACGGATATATATGAAATGGAAACCAATGTGATGTGTGTGAAAGAAAGCTTTAGAAAATGGATAGCAGGAATGTAAAGTCTGTGATTTGAAGAAAATTGGTGGCCATCTGTGGAAGGAAGAAACCATTCAAATCCATCTGAAGTCATTCCACTTAAAATATATTTTGCAGTGAAATGGTGACGTGACGTGTTAAGTACTGCATATAGTGTTTGTGGTTTTCATATAAGGCTTCAGTTTATCTCATCTCAGTATAAACACAAAGTGTAGATAGAAAAGGATTGGATGACCTGTGCAGCAGTCATGGTGAAGGTAGATGACCTCATGGCTGAGAGCTGAGTCGAACTGCCAGAGATAACTGGAGAAAGACCAGAAGTAAAGTGATTTAGCCTTCAGATTAAAAGCTAAAAGCATAGTATTTGTCACTCTAGAAAAAAGAGTAGTACCATTAAATGCCACAACACTAGGGAAATCTTTTTTCCCTTACAGAACAGTACAGTTTAAACATTTGTAGATATGAATGCACTGTGTGGGAAAGAAGCTGACATGTTTAATGTTGTGCAGAATACTCCCTAAATATATCTTAGTTTCCATTTTGTACTTTGTCTTTATTTAAAGAGTTCTAACTTTGTTTGTTAATAGGGGTTTTATTTATATTGTGGTCAGATCTTCTTATTAATTCTAGTAGTTGATTACCAGATATTCTGCTTGGTCTGCCTACAAACAAATTCAGTTGCAAACTCTAATCATGTTTCACCTTTTCTCAAAAAAAACAAACAAACAAAAAAAAAACAGCGTACCACACCATCAGTTCAATTTCTTTTTCACACGCAGCTGGAGAAAATAACATTCAAGTAGTCACTGTAATATCTACCTCCTATACTGAAGTGTGTGTACTGCAGTTGTACTGTGTATGTGCATGTTTGCATGTCTGTTAAAGCAGATGTGCATTCATACTATATGCCATACTTTGTGCCCATTTCATTCACTCAATTGTCACTTTAATAAACTGTGTAAATGAACATTATATTCAGATGTTTCTCAATTCTCTTGTCTACAGTGAAGTTTGATGACTGCATGGGGAATGAAGCAGTGGTTTTCCAGAGCAGTGACCCTATCTTCAGCGTACGGACAGATGGGTCCATATTTGCCCGGGGAGAGGGAGCCAGCCTGGACGAACCAGTCCAGTTTAAACTGACAGCAAGTGGTCCACACACACATGTCTGGGAGACTGTGATCCAACTGGCACTAATTGACCCACTTTCATCTCAACAAAATGAAAATGAGGTGAGTTATACACTTACTGCACATGAGCACAGACGTACACAAATATCATGCTTCAGATTTCAGTTACCATCCCAGAGCTTCTGCTTCCTATCAATTTTCTCCAGTGGTCTGGTGATAGTAACAGCCAAGAATCAGGTCAAAACTCCTTGGGGTTTTAGAGAGAGAGAGACCGGAGCAGAGAGAAGTAGCAGTAGCACATGGTTAAAAGTGATAGAATCACACTGCCACAGGGAGGGAGTATGATTCCCCTCAGCCATAAGCTGTTATTGGAAAACATCCTGTGCCTTGGATACTCCAGGGGTCCTCGACTCTTCCTCCTCTATTTAAAAGATGTAAGAGGTTAGGCGAGGACTGAGCAGCCTGAGCTCAACTGTCCCCATGACTACAGAACCACAAGCCCAGATCTGATAGTCAATATCAGCACAAGTGTTAATCAGATTAGGTAACGACAACACACATGATTAGTGGCCTTTGTTCACTAACACAGTGCAATTGTAGACATCTCATACAGGAGTAAGTTCCTGATGAGATCAAATCTAGATGAGACAGATATAGAGATAGAGACATAATGACTGACAAGGATCTGAACCAGCTGTCACTTACTGGCCATAGAAACCTGCTACATTCTTGTAGCAGCTAAAAGCTGTGTAAAAGTAATTGACATCATTAAAGGAGACCTATTAAACTGCTTTTCCAGTAGTATATTGAAGTTCTGTGACTCCTGTATGGTAGCTTTGCATGATTCAAAGTTCAAAAACTTAATTTCTATCTTATACTAGCTTTTCATGAAGGCCTTCATTTCAGCCTCAGTCTGAAACAAGATGTAGATACTCCTGTCTCTTTCAGGCGCCCCCTTTCAAAGCCCACTGTCTACTGATTGGCCAAGACCTGAAGCATATTACTAGTCTGTTTTGTGCCGCTGAACGGTACAGACAGACTGAGCGTTGCTGTGCGTAGCAAATGACCATACATACAACACTGGCTCCGTCTAGCTCCATGTGTCATAGAACGGTGCCGGACGGATTTCTTTTAAATACTTCAACCTCATATTTGAAGCTTTGGCCATGTTTTACATGAACATCCAACATTGTAACATTGTAGATAAGTCATAAAATATGGAAAAGCATAATAGGTCTCCTTTAAAAAAGCAGCTATAATCAATGTATTTTTAGTAACAACAGGTTTTTTTTTTTTTCACTTTTAGTGATAAGCCCACAGAGAATTATCACCTGACTCTGCTTTTCCTGTCAGCTCTACAGAGCATTATAGCTCCTTTTAGCACATTATAGTGATGTTGAACCCCACAACTGTAATGTTTTGATTCATGCCAGGGATGCACAGGGTGCCAAAGTGCTGTGAAGCTGGAGTTTCTGTTCCCCTGATATTTTCCCTCTACATGATGAAATCAAAATCTGCCCATACAGTATATAATTGTAGCACTGCTGTTTGTGATTTTTTATATTACATACTTATTCCACATATTTGTCAGTTGTGTCTAAACAGAGAGCAAGAGAGACCAGCAGACACACACACACACACACACACACACACACACACACACACACACGCACACAGGCAGGAGTGAAACCCCTTCCTGCAGATCATCTCACAAGGCGACCCTTTTAACTTCACTGCTGCAAAAGAAGCGATGCCCTGCTTATCCATTAACATGTTATAAATTAAGGACGTTATTATAAAGAGCAGCTTAACGTGTGATTAGAAAAGAGCAGAGAAGCAGAATCGCTTGTCGACCAGCGTAGAAAAATGCACTTCTTGTGTGAACAGCCAGGTTACTGTTAATGCGTGAATTGACCTATCGCTGTGCTTCTGCCTCATCTGTGTAGCAGAGAGAGTTAGGAGAGTGTCAGAGTGGGCCTTTCGCTTTTGATTAGGGGTGTGGTTTGAGCAGGAGGAGATAAATTAGGCACCTGTGTGCTGGGGGGGAAGGGGAAGACAAACATTTCATGCATGGAGGAGAACAGAGGAGTAAGAAGTTTAGAGGAACAAGGAAGTTTGCTGAAGTAACCCAGTTTTGAGACATCATGGCCTTGGAGTGAATCTGAGACGCATATATTGGCAGCTGTTTTCAGCAAAAAAGCGCTAAAAACCTCCTGTCCACTACCTGTCCACCACCAGCAAATAGACAAAGTTAGCGAGTATCTGATTAACATAGTTAAGCATTTAGCTTATTTAGCCAGATATTTCCCACTGGAGTTGGTGGAGAACAAAACAAAGCATAAAGGTGAGGGAATATTGGATTGTTTGGTAACAAGTTCACCATATCATCTTAAAAGGATACCCTTTTTATCTAATGTTACCAATTACTGTATTAGTAAATTGAGACTCTTATTAATTGAAAGTAATTTTTTCCAGAACCAATTTATGACAAAGATTTTATGATAATTTGAGGACTTAATTCAACTGTTATTTACTTTACCTACTTATTCCAGTTCTTGGTGAAGAGTGACTGCATCCCAGTTACACTAGGCCAGAAGGAAGTATACCCTCTTCATAGGTCATCACTTTATTGCAGTGCTAAGCCAGATACACAGACACTCTTACACCCAAATGTCAAATATGAAAACAGAGATCTTGACATCTTAACATTTTAGATGGAAGCCATTTTGAACTGTACTGCCTTCACTTTGAGTCTTGAGTTAATCATAACCTGTAATGAACTGTGAATTCTGAAGTATGTGTAAGCAAAGAGATGAAAATACTGTAAAAAAAGCCATCTAGGTTAGTTTGAATGACTGAAAGGTATCTGACTTTTACAAGTATTCTCCTCCTAAAAAAACTACGGGAACACTTAATCGTCACAGCATAACTGCATAATTCAATTAAACTTCTGGGATATCAATCTGTCCAGTTAGGAAGCATAAGCGATTGTGAATCAGTGTCACTGACAAACTGTCAGAAACACACTCAATGAGTGTGGCATAAGGGCCCAACATCCTCTAGTGAAATCTGTGCTCATAGCCAGCACCGTGCAGCTCGATGACAATTTTCCAGAGAACACCAGAATTGGCATGTCCGCCATCGGCGCCTCATTCTCCTCACAGATGAGAGCAGGTTCACAATGTGCACATGTGACAGATGTGAAAGAGAGGAGAGGCTGTGGTGAACGTTGTGCTGCCTGCAACATCCTCCGGTTTGGCGGTGGAGGTTGGTCTGAGGATGCATATCCTTGGAGGGTTGCACAGACCTCCAAATGTTGACCTACGGTACACTGACTGCTGTTAGGTACTGGGATGAAATCCTCAGAGCCATTATCAGACTTTATGCTGGTGCAGTGGGTCCTGGGTTCCTGCTGTTGCAGGACAGTGCCTACACACTCTGTGGCTTCAGTGTGTTGGCAGTTCCTGGATGAGGCCTGAATCCAATTGAGAACCTCTGAGATGTTATGTATTGGTGCACAGACTGTCCAGGAACTCACTGATGCCCCGATCCAGGTCTGGGAGGGGATCTCCCAGGACACACTATAGCCGCTTTTCGACCAAAAGTACCAGGGACGTTTAAGTCCCCAGTTTTCTTTTCACGGAACTAAAAGGTTCCTTCAGCCCACTGTTGTGTGCGTTTCCACCGTGGTCTAAAGACCTGCGAAGATTAGGCAAATTAACCAGCTAACGTAGGCTGTAGGCCTATACGCCGTACAAAGCGATGCACAGGCATCATTTGTAACCACTATACATGAGCAAAATTTAGAAATGAACATCAGATTTGATTTGAATATAATGAAAAACTATAGACTTTGCATGACTATTACAAAAAGCTTTTTGTGTGGGAGCACTGTTTAGCATTAATTAACGAGACCATGGTGGCCCGCCATAGTCTAATTTGCTCTGCCATAGTCTCAAAATGAAACGAAAATTTTTTACACATCTCATAATTACATTTCAGACCTCTAACGTTGTGTTTTGGGCCGCTGCTCTGCGCCACTGTAAGCTAAGGCAATTAAGCTAGCTGAGCCTACATTTGGAGTGCACACGTATTCAAGCCTTTATGGTAAATTCACTGAAACGGACCAGTGCGAGCTGACAGGCAGGTTTGAGACTTTATCCTTTCAGTTTGTCTCTTTACAAACACAGGTTTTGCAGTATGAGAGTCCTACCTGAAGAGAGGCTGTGAAGTGTTCATGTTACACCAAACGAGAACCATGCAACATTATTTATCAAATTGGGTCGGACTTGATGAATTTAGCGCGAGGTAGTGTTGCCAACATTGTCATTATGAAATAAGGGACAAAAGGTAGCACTGCTGCAGCAGTGCGGGTATAGCCTGTTTTTGTGTGAATATACAGTGTATTGTTTTAAGCAATTTGTCATAATGATAGCTAATCTCTTAATTAAATATTTCTTATGTTTAATAATAGTTATTTACAGCAGGTAGCTTTAACACATTTCTTTAATTAAACCACTAGCCTACCCTTTACTATTTCTCTAGAACAAAACACTTGCACTGTAGGTTAGAAAAGGTTTATCCCCTTCATGTAGCCTACATATGACAAACTAAAAAGACATAGCTACTTGTGATGCGTTTTATTTCCAGTTCATGCTTTTTCAGGCAATTCATCAGAACTTGATGAATACCATTTGCAGTTTCATCACTATCTTCATGAAAGTCAAGTAACTTGCATCACACTCCATCAGACCAAGAAAAATACATTTCTGCGTTACGGGGGGACAGACTGGGATTCTTACTGCTAAATCATTAATAGCAGCAAGCATGCAGGCCTGAGGCTGACTCTGAAAGTATCAGACATGTTTGTCTTATGATAATAATAATAATAATAATAATATTATCAACAGCTGTGGCTATGTTTGCGACCTGACCTTTCTTTTCTCCGTGAGAGGGAAGAATTTAGAAAGTTGCATGGCGCTGCGGAGAGCCCCCATCTGTAGGATGGATCATACATAACATTCTTTCAGCCAGAGGGAACGATCACAAACCGTTCACAGCGCACCAAAAATCGCTCAGAATAGTCTTTTCTTAAACACTAAGATCTCAATAGTATATCTTTTTGAGATCACTCCAATCTGAATTGTTGCTCCTAAAACCCCTTAGGAGAAAAGGATGAGATGAAGAGAGATTGAGGTTTTGAGACTTGGGTAAGACAAATGGATACTGAACTGAGATTACAATAGGATAAATGAAAGTAACAGATGAGATCTCATCATTGTATCTTTTTGAGTTCATTAATGTCTTGCTTATTGCTCCTAAAAAGCAGCTGGGAGCACTGGGGAGATGTTCGTGAGCTTGACTGTATTACATTACTGTCTATGTTTGGAGAACCGTGCCGGTGGCTTGCCCTGAGCTGGATTTGAACCCTGCTCCTGCTGTTCAAAGGGCAACAACACTGCTGCTGCGTCATCCAGTTAAAATTAACAATGAAGGACTGATTGTGTTTAAATAGAGTAGAATTTTCCTCCACTTAAAAGAGGAGAAATACTATATCCACAATTAAAGTCCTCAAAATTCTACTCAAGTAAAAGGTATAAAAGTATTCCATAGTGAATGGAGTATGAAAAGTAAAAGTGCTTATTCTGTATGACAGATACATGTTGTATCTCAGTTCTTGTGTGCATTCTGTCTTTAATGAATTAATCTCTAAACATCATGTCAAAGTATTGGGTGTTCCAGTTATTTTGGCTGTGACTACCTTAACAAATTGGAAAGCATGACATTTAAAAAAGTGCATTAACTTCAATGTCAAAATTTTATTTTTCTCAGTAACTTGTAACAGATAATTAAGAATAAATACAATAAGGATTTGAAATTAAGGGGAGTAAAAGTACAAACCCCATAAAAAGAAAATACTCAACCTCAACATTTGACTTAAGTAAAGTCCTTGAGTAAAATAACCCATAAGTGGGGTCACTAAGACAAAACTACAGACCAGCTGCAGGACTGACGTCTGTGTCACCTGAGCGTCACAGGAACGTGATGTTTAACGAGCTTTATTACCTGCTGTATTCAGCTGTTCTGCTTTTTTTGGAGCGAAGGAGACCAACTTCGGCTCCTTGTAAAAACGTCCTGACTGATGAACTTAAAACAACAACTTCGGACCCAGTATTTAGCATAACTCCATCAGCTGTTCGCTGTAAACATACTGCTGCACACTGGCTGCTATTTCCGAGTAATAGGCTACATTTAATTCCGACATTAGATCTCAGGCAGACATCGGCGAGACGTGTGTGGATAACAAACTGGATAAAACCCATCAATCCATCGTCACCTGCTTATTCTGCGTACAGGGTCGCGGGGGGCTGGAGCCAATCCCAGCTGACATCGGGCTAAAGGCGGGTTATACCCTGGACAGGTCGACAGTGATAAAACCCAACAAGTTCTTAAAATAGCTCCAGCACATAGAGAACAATACACAAATAAAATCGCGATAGTTTGGAAGATTATTAAAACATCTCCAGTCGACAAGAGCAGCAGATCAGCTGGCCAGACTCAAGTCTGTGTCACCTGAGCATCAGAGGAACGTGATGTTTAACAAACTTCATTACCTGCTGTAATCAGCTGTTCCGCTTGTTTTGGAGAGGAGGAGACTGACTTCAGCTCTGTGTAAAAAACTTTCTGATAGATGAAAACTTAAACAACAACTCCATCAGCTGTTCGCTTTAAACACACTACTGCAGCTGGCTGCTATTTCCGAGCAATTTAATGCCAACGTAGTTTCATCTCAGGCGGACAACGGCGAGACATGTGTGCTATTTGACTGTTGACTGTGATTTATTGGTTCGCAAACAACAGTGGAAAAGAGAGGAGCAGTGATTCTCCGGACATTCGCCAGTTAAAGCCAGTAGCCTCTACTCGCCCATTCAGGATTTCACTGCAAGGCAAACCCCACCTTCCCAAGGTACCAGTACTTTTGGAAAGTAAATGAAGACCCCAGACCTACATTTAGACCCTGGTCCCTTCGGTGGAAATGCAGTGAGTTCATCCAAAGGTTCCTAGTTCCGGGGTATAGTTCCTTTGGTCGAAACGCAGCTTATGTGCCATCAGGAGCATGCCCAGACATTGTCGGGAGTGCATACCGGCACGTGGGGGCCATACACACTACCGAGTCACATTATGAGTTGCTGTGATGAAAGTCACTCAAGTTGGATCAGCCTGTGATTTCATTTTTTTTAACTTTGATTTTCGGTGTGAATTTGAATCCAGCCCTCAGTCAGTTAGTGGGTTTGTTACGTCATTTTGTTCTCAACAAATTATACCATGTACAGTAAAGATTTTGAACTTTGAACTATTTTGTTCCTCGAGATCTGTGTGATTTTTCTGTGTGATCATCGATATGTGTGATTTAAGTGTTCCCTTTTGAGCAGTGTAGAGTATTTAGACTTACTGAACACCATTCCAAACCAGAAAATAAATAGCTTTCAGCTGGATTTTCTTTGTAGTGTGTGCATGGCCACAAAACAGAATAGATGGTGCAAAGTCAGTCATAGAATCAGAGAGACAAATAGAGAGGCGGAGTGGGACATTGGCCAATAAAGGATCTATTAGTGGGAGTGGGTGTAAGGATGAGTGTGTTGTGCTGGCTCTGAATAGATTGGCCTTCATTCTCACACTTTTTTTGCACAGGCTGCTTCAAATGATTCACTGGCTAGTTTAGTGTGAGCTTCAGTATTAAACTACAATGTGTTAAAGCTCAAATTCTACTTAAATTTCCAGTGAGTCAACTATTATGAAGTTCCTGAGGAAATCAACAGACAGACAAACAAGACTTGACAGGGTCAGAGGTCAGAAATACGCTACGCGTAGGAACAAACAGAGAGAGGAGGAGCAGACAGCAGGGCGCTGAAACAAAATGTGATGTTTCATTATGGAAATTTTGCTTTGTGGCGTGCTCTGTTGAATAATAACTTCCAGATGTCTGGGTAGCCAGGGGCTGGCTGATATCAAAGCGTGCAGGGTTTTGGGGAGGCAGTGGCGTGGAGGGGAAGAACTGGGACCATCGCCAGCTGGCTAAGTCTGATGGCACCGGGGCTGGGGGGCCACATCCATTTCACACCGAGTGACTCCTGTTCAAATAGCGTTAGTGTTAGTATGTGTGCGAGAATGTTATTTGTTAATGCTTTTTTTTTGTGAGAGATTATGTCGGATCAAGTGTGAATTATGCTAATTTTGTGTTCAATTTTCATTGCTGTGTTTGATCTATGTGTGGTTGTGTCTTTGTTTAGCGCATTAAGTGTCTTATGTTTTGGGCCTTTAGGCTTTATCTGTACTGAGTGCAAGGTTGCACGCCGTCCTCTGTGCTGGACCGAGGGAAATTAAACACCCTGTAAATCTCTGGAATCTGTGAAGCTGTCGATAAAAAAAATCTGATATGACTCCAGTTTTCTTCTGCTCTTTATCCTCTATCTTTCATAATAGTTTGAATAAGCGTGCAGACATCTCCGCTTAACCTGTTTTTTAATCAATTTCATCACCTTGTACTTTCTCTTTTTCTGTGTGAGTTTGAATAAGAAAGAGTGAACCGCAGCTGCAGGGTTTGATCAGAATTACACCATGGCTAGTGAAAAGCCCACTTAAGCCTTTTGCAGCAGTGATGGGCACAGCTCTTTCTCTATCTCTGTGTGTCTCTGTCTCTGTTATTTTTTTCTCAACATCTTTTTCTCTCTACATCTCTCCTTTGGGAACTCACTAGTACCTGTTAGCATGTGTAGATAAAAGGATCTGGAGCATGACTTATTTAGGCAGGGGGAGGAGAGGGGGGTCACATCTGCTTCTGACAACCCTTCTCCTCATCCCTCTCATTCCATCCCAAACATGTCTCGCGCCACCTCTGCCTGCCCTCACAGCACTGGTGGGATGTGGGACAAACCATCCCCTGCAGTCAACCCCACTAAGTTTTCCCCCCTCTGAAGAAAAAGAATATATTTGTCCAGACCCAGCTCACATCTGTCTCATCCCGCTCTCCTGACAAACCCTGTTTGCGCACACAGGCATGTTGCGCTTGGCAGAGGTTGGTCTCCTGAATATGGACTCAATGCAAAGGATCGTGTGCATGTTTCAGTGAACTTTTCACACAGTACAGTGAACATGGGATCTAGCAACATGTGTGTTTGGATGGCTAGTCCGTCTCTTGTACAGACCGGTAACTCAGTACAAGAGTACATTGGTGCTTTTTGGGCCATGAGCATGAGAGCAAGCTGCTCAGGCTCCACTAGTAGCCAAAAGAGATCCTGCTATTTTGCCTCAACTAATAGCTGGAGACAGAAACAATTAAACTTATTGGTATTATCATATTTTTGTCATAGGTTCCTAGTTTACCCATAGTCACTTGCTTGTGTTTTAATAAAAAGAAATCTTCTTCTCAACCATGTTAGGTTAAACATTTAATTAAAAGTTTGATTTGATTAAAAGTTCATTCTTAAACTTTGAAACAATCTTTTGGTCAACATGTCAGTTAGTTTCCTACAGTAAATGTATTTAAAGCTGCTATAATCAGTATATATATATTTACAATGGATCAAATGATATGTGACTGTGAAAGGTGACGAGAATTATCTATTGACCGTCTGGCTCTGCAGTTCCTCTCAGCTCTACAGAGCATTTAAGCATTTTATGTGATTGTTTTGGTTATACAGCATGCAGCTTTACATTTTGGCTCACTGCTCTCATCAACATTGTTTCCACGCAGGCAGCTGTTTGCTACTTGTCCAGCACCAAACAAACTACAAACAAAGTTGGCAACTATAGGTTGAACATAGTGAACCATTTTGCAGCTAAGGAGACAGATATTTTACTCTGGAGTTGGTGGAGACCAAAGCAGAGCTAAAAAGAAAATGAATTCTGGATTTACATTTATCAGGTGCACATAAACCCAACTCTTAATGAATGCTCATGTCGCTTCGTGTCTGCTCAACGTGTAAATAGAACACTGTCGGCTAGCACATCCCCCATATAACCTTTAAAAGGTGATTATTGTCATTGTTGCTGCTGCCCAAAAAGTGGGACCAAAAAAGTATAACATTTCAAACTGCAAACATTTGAGAGCTGACCTTTGCAGGATATATAATCAATATTTTTCCACCCCTCATGCCCAGACAGAGCAGCAGATCATGTCCTTCTTTCAACTTAATGTCAAAATATGATCCCCTCTCCTACAACATGCCTTGTAACCACCTCTCCTTCTGCACTCTCACTGAAAGTGCCCTGAATTGCACAGTACATGATGTCTGAAATGTTGCGCTTGGTTGATGAAACTGAACATGTCACCTTAGCCCAGTGGTCGGCAATAGGGGGCCCTCTGGCCACAAGTGGCCGGCCAGCAATAATTTCTAATATCTAGCAATCTATCTGGCCAGATTGCTTTGATAGCAGAAAAAAAATAATAAAAAATAAAAAAATAAAAGAGAAAGTTTTTTGCAGCAATGCTTGTTGAGTTTATTGAGAGCTTTTACTTTAAAAAGTTCTGAAGGACATTCAAAAGAGTCTCTGGCTTGCTTGACACATCTCTGAAAAAGCTATCAGTAAACATGTGATTGGATTCCCCTGAATTTCCTCGGGAAATGAAAATAAGCGTCCATAGGTTCATGAATGCAGATCACACGTCGGGACGCAAACACACTGCAGCACATGCTTTATTGTGAGCATGTGCAAAAGTTTCCTTACAATCAATTTGTTTAACAAGGGAGAAAAAAAATATCCGCCTTATGTTGGGAGCAATCATACAACCCTCCCAACGGGTGTCCCACTCACTACCAACCAAGCTAAACGTGCACACCAAAATCCAAGGATTTTAAATAATTTGACTATGTTCTGGCCCGCCATGTAACTTTGCTAATGCCAGACTTATTTGCCGACCTCTGCCTTAGCCCATGCCCCTCCACACCGACACATCTACCCACCCACACAAATACATACACACCATATGCTGGTTGCTTGACACATTTCCTTTAAAGCAGCCTTAAAAGCTTTTCTCATGGTCGTCGACCTAATGAAGTCAGCCTTGAAATCATTGTTTCCGTTGGCAGATACAAGCCAACCCTCTGAGGGATCTTGCCCAGGCAAGAACAAACAGAGAGACAAAGAGAAAACACTTTTTATAGACTGCATTGTACAGGACCCTCAACTTTCAATATGTGCCAGAAGCCATTTCCCATCTTCTAACACTATAGCCTGCTCCTATGTTGTATTTTATTTTTATTCTCAAATGTCAACTGCTGGGGAAGAACTGTAAGGCTATATTGCACAGAAGTAATATAAAATGAAAAATTGGAAGAGGTATTAAAAACGCTAGCCTCTTTATATGTAAATGTATGGTGATTGAACCTCTTTCTCTTATGCTCCCAAATTCACACGCCCAGATTTTTCTTGTTCTCTGACATGAACTCCCTCCCACGCACGTACACACACACACACACACACACAAACACATATACGTACACAGACATGGAGCATGCGCCTATATTCTCCACTCTCTGCTGCATTGTTTTCTTTACTGTAATGGAACTGAACAGTTTTCTCAATCATCTCTGGTGAGTGGTTTCCATTTGTTTTGTTTTTTCCCCCCACACACTGTCTTGCACCGCCTCTAATTCTCTTTGTGTAACACAGTACTGTTAGGGTGCACAGTTACATCATAGCTACTAGAGTCTCCAGTCGGAGCACATCATACAGTATAATATAATCAAATACACTGGCTACACATTCCCTTGGCTAACAAGAAAAAATGCCATAACTAGGCTTAATAGATGTCTGATAGCACATAGTTAAAATTAAATACACAATAGTAGGGCTGTAGTGAAAAGTTTGAAGCTTCAAAGCTTTGTTCATAAGGTTGACATTCAGTTTCTAAATCACCTTTTAATTACTGCTCATATTATAAAAACATAGCCACCAGGTTACAGCTCTCAGTCTCCGTCTTCAGTACTTTACATCTGTGCCACGGATGCATAGCTGCAGGTCAGTGTGTCTGTTTGACCAAGGGCAGAGCTGAGCCACGCACACAGCAGACAGGCAGAGCAGACAGCGGACAGGATGAAGCATTCGGTTGCATTCACACAAAATCCCTCCTGAAGGGGTGTGCAGAGTTGTGGAGAGTTGGGGCCGTGTCCATTTGCGCCCCAGAACACAACCGCCCCTTGCTCTCCCCATTTCATCTCAAGCTCACTCGACCACCACTTCCCTCAGGCCACTTTGAATGGCATGTCCACAAACGGCAACCTACAAATCCCACTCAATCTGCCCTAACTCTTACAAAAAACATCATTTGACTTTATTCAAATTGAGGATTCTGTTCGGGTTATGTTTTTTTTAAGGTTAATGATGTCAAAAAATATGATGGCAGTTACCCAAAGCTTTGAAAACCTCCATTGAAGCTTTGAATGTAAAATAAATTACATTTGGTAATCACAATGTGATTGCTACACAATAATAATCAGAATTCTTTTTAAATATTGGGCAGATAAAGACTAAACAGCATACTTTATTTCTTGTAATGTCATGTTTTTTGCAATTAATTTATATAAACTTACCAGTAAATTAAATTCTATGAATATTTTTACCTGTTACAAGCACACTTTTACCTGTGGGTATCTAACTAAGTGCTTGTACAGATGGCTACTTTCACATGTCAATACATACAGCCATATTAGTGTTGTGTGTGTATGTACACACCGAATACCCATGCAACAAAGAGTGAACTGTTGGACCACACTGTATAAATAAAAGTTGAATGAACGAATGCGTGAAAATATTCTCTCCATTAGTGCCCCTGGAGCAGACATGGACTGAGACTTTGTTGGGCCCTGGTGGTAGGAGTGTTTGGTAGGTGAAGCTCTGCACTGCTGTTTTACCTGCTGGTGCACCATCAGCCTAACAAAGCGCAGTGCTTGAGGAATCACTGTTATTTAGACAAGCTGTCAGGAACCACTGACTGTGAGGAGAGACAGAGAAAAACAATAACACAGCAAGAAAAGGGCAGGGGAGAGCACCGGAGCAAGGGATAGCTCAGGGGAACGTGATTGAGACAGCGAGTGCAACTGATGCATAGCTTCAGCAATGATGTTCGTGACTGAATTTTTGACCTGTTTCTACTGGCTTGTAACCTTGAGATATGTTGTTAAACTTACTGTAGAACAACTCTCCAGATTGTCAGAGAAATATAACCTTTAGATCACCTATATACAGCATGTCTATATAGCCCCTTTGACACTAAACAGTAGTGGAAGTTAAAAAGTAAGCCTTGAGTTGGTGGACCCTGTGTAAACTTGAAATAGAAGCATCAACATGTCTAATGTACATGAAGATAAGAAGCACAATAAAGATCTCTTTCTGTATTTCCAATCTACATCTATAATCAAGCAGAATCTCTTTTGTTCACCTTTATGTGTTTCACAGTATTTCCACATGAGGACATTAATTTAGATAGGTGATATGCCTGATAGCTTCATTTGATGGAGCTCTTCTGACTCATCGGTGAGTTAACGTTCATGAGGAGATTGAAATGGGTTCCGTTCAAGTTCCTTATTTGAGCATCTTTCAAACAGACAGGTTTGTGGTGGTCATTTCTCTCTGCCTGCAGCCTGTATGTGAGGGGAGTGTATGATGGAAGAATACTGCACGATTGAAGCTTGCGTCTGTGACTCAGCTGTCGCTTTCTACTGAAAGAGGCTGTAAATTCTACCCATATACTGAATTAATAGACATTTTATACCTGGTGTAAATGACAAAATATAGTTTATGTTCTCTTTCACATATATGCACATATAAACACAGGTACAAACCCCCAGATGCAAAGAATCCTCAGAGACTGTGTGCTCACGCTTTACAGCTCTGTCCTGTCAGGCCGGATGCATGATGACACAAACGAACTAGATAAAGAAGTTTAACAAACATCATTTAACACATTCTGTTTGTTATTTATGTGGCGCATTGCAGACAGTAGTTTTTTTATGTATTATTATGTAGTATTTTTAACTGAGAAAGCTTTTTACTACTGCTATGAAGCATTTTTTCCCTTTTCATTTCCCTTTCTATTACAAATGGTTTTGGAAATATCACAAACCGACAGAGTGGTAAATAGGAAGGAATTCTGCAGATTAATAAAACATTGGATTTTTTATATCTGGTTTGCTAATAGAGCATGTAAGCTTGTAATTTGTCTTTAGTTTATATTTTCTCACTGTAATGGATTTCCTAATTGCCGTGTAGTTCCAACTAATATGGTAAAATTATTAAAACATCAATTATATGACGCTTGCAGCTCTTGGCCAATTTTGAAAATCTTCTATTCAGCGTCAATGCACACAATAAATAGTCTATTTACTATGTATGTTTATTTAAAATCTACTTTTATTACCGCATCATTTTTTTCCTTTTCTTGCAGTCTTTTTTTGTGAATTATTATTCCAGCCATTTCCAACAGTGATTTATTAGGATTTAATCATCAGACTTTATGAGAGATGAAATACGGAAAAGGAAATAGAATTCAACCAAATTCCAACATAGTATGAGATGCAATATTTTCTGTTGTTCATTTTTATTGAAAAACATCTCTTGGTTATCTGTTACTGCTCGAAATTCAAAGCAAGTTTGATGCATCAGCGTAGCTCGATGCACCATTTGACAAATTAAATTGCACTTTGGTATGTCACATAATTCAGCCATTTGATGATTCTTGTATGTTTTCTTATAAAAAGGCCCAGCATTGTATTTCTAAAACTTTATTTCAAGTATGTTCAGTCTCTATGTACCTGCCACATTTTGCTCTGGTAGTATATATTCTATAACAGAGCAACTATATGTCATTGTTGTAAAGTACTCTATATACAGGGTATTTAAGCAGTATTAGAGCAAGGAGCCGTGTAAATGATCCTTGTCCTGGTTGCCACACTGTTAGTGAACAAGTGAGTTAGTGAGGCAGTGAGTGAGTAATCGAGTAAGTGAGTGAATGAATGAATGAATGAATGAATTACTGTGTGAGTGGATCCCTACATGTGTGTTGCACATGCAGCGCCACAAAGAAGGGAGATTGCACAGGCTGCCTTTCATGATGGAGACTTAAATTTAAAGTAGCACTTTCAAAAAGCAAGGAGAAGGTGCCACCATAATTCATATTTGCCACTGCATTCAGAACTGGCGATGGTTGAGGTTTTCCAACCTGCCGCCGAGGCAGCCATAGAATTACAACGTTGGAGCTCATTTTGCTCGGATCTGAGTTCCCTGAATAATGCACCTCTTCCCCAGCAGTGAACAACCACATCAATTAGGAAAAATGGTCTTGCAGCAACATTGGCTTCAAAGTTTTATTATCCACTGTTTATGATATTAGTTAGTAGGATTAGATGTAGCCAGCAGCCACAGCGGTGGAGTTGTGCCCTGCTGCCGCCCATTTAAAATACAGAACACTTAATGTTGCCAGCTGGCTTATACAGCACTAACCGCTTACTCTCTGTAAAAACCTTTAAACTATACAACACGATGACCAAACTCCACAAAAATTCAACCTGATTAACAATACTAAAATGTTATTTTGCTGTCCTGTGAAATCTGTTTTGACGCAAAACACTTAGGCATCACATCAGTTGCTGTTATCATTAACAGCCTCCTAAATAATGTCTTGTGTTGTCTTAAAGGTCACAAAGGAAGAGCGGAAAGTCACTGAGAGAAAAGAGAAGAAGGAGTTCCAAGCACCACCTCCTGTCATCATGTTCTCAGGGTCCGGCCTGAACAGCTCCAAGGGTCTACGGAGACAGAAGAGGGACTGGGTGATCCCACCAATCAACGTGGCGGAAAATTCTCGAGGACCGTTCCCTCAGATGCTCGTCAGTGTAAGTGACAGACTTGATGGCCCGCATCACTGATTTGTTCTGAATTTACAGCTGGGATTTCTTGAGGGCACTTCACGGCTAACGCTGATTGGGGGTGTGTGATGGACGGTGACAAAGAACAGAAATACATTAGCATAACTGGTTTGTTCTCCACATCCTCGCAGATGATTATGTTGTGTTCCCCTGATGTAATTATAGCCACAAAATCTTAAGGGTATTTAAACAGCCCTGATTGGCCCTGAGAAGTTTTCCCTTCAGACACAGAGCAGGCTCCAAAACAGCTAAGCAGCTAACCTCTCCCACAGTGAAATGAATGATTATTTCTGCTCCTTCATGCATCCTTTCTTTTCTTTATCAGGCCATTTCAGAGAGGTTGCCCGAAGTTCAATACTATTTCTATAGCTCCTTTATAACAATACAATTTGTCACAGAATCTTTACTGAAGCCATAACTCCTGGCCTCCTGCGGGATATAAAAAGTATGAAACCCAGGCCAAAAAGAGCAGGACAGTGGCTCATCCCTATGCACCAGAAAGGACACGATGATTTAAAGTTAAATCAGATAATGACATGAAAAAGAACCTGCATCCATGTCTAAATGATTTTTTTAGTATATAAGGAATATCCAAGTAGTAACACCTCAGCTGTTGGTGCCTAATCATTATTCAATAGATGTGTCCTCATTTATAATTCAAGATTGGAATGTGGCAACAACAACTGACTCCTATCACGGCAAATTTCATTCCTGCAAAACTGCTAGTTTTGATAAGTACAAAATATAAACATAACATGGTGAGGGTTGGGGGTTGGAGGTCGAGCCTGTACAAGCCTGTCTGAGAAACAAAAAAACATGAATAAATAAACGTTTGTATAAATGTGTTGTTGTGGGAAGGCACGAGCTGCAGAGTGCTTAAAATTCAGAGATTCTGTCACAACAGAATGCGCAGTTTGCTTCTCTCATAGCAAAGCTCTAGACTCTAAGCTTGTGGCTGTAATTCATCAAAAAACATCATTCCAGGAGGCCCCCCTACTTCATTCCCTGCTCCCACTTTCCATCTCTCTTTATCTGGAATATCTAACCATCAGCTTTTCCTCGCTGTTTACAAAACTCTCACAGTTTATCTCTTTTGGGTCTTAAATTGTGCAAAAGAAGCACTTTTTCCCCTTTTGTTTCTGTTCTTTGTTTTTCTACCGGGTTTCATCCAATCCCCAGGGAAAAGCCTGGGGAGCTGCTTGAAAGAAACTTTTTTTATTCTCCATTTTTTTTATAGTGAAACAAAAACATCAAGTCAAAGAGGGGAGAGTTTGTAAGTCATTGTTTAGGAGTTGGAGTGCTTATACAGCTGGAGTGTGTCCCATCAGCCTGGCACAGTGTGGCACTCTCATCTGAGCCCGCTGAGCTCTTCAGTAGTGCTACACAAGCCATAAACTGGCCATACAGTTCTGCTGTTTCCATGAGCTGGTCGGAACCAGAGAGAGACAGAGGGAGAATGAGAGAGGGTATCAAAGGACTATTTGGAAGTATAGTGTGCAGCCAAACACAATCCACTTTGTGTAGTAAATAGGTCCGTCAGGGGCTGGTGGATTGCTGAGAGTGGAACGTTCAGAGCAGAGGAGAAGTGATGCGTGTTGATGCCTCTGCTGGGCTCTCAGACTCCCGTCTTTCTCTTTAATGATGACTGGAGGGCAGGCAGGGCCATACTGAGAACTAGAAATTTTAACAAGGAGACAGCTCTGGGGGGTGGATGGCATGGGGAGGGTTTTGCCATACTTATTGTTTATGCGTTTAGTCCACTTTTATAACCGTTTTGGTCCTCTGTTGAGAATTGAGGCTTGTGTGCATCTGTGTCATTACCCTCAGTCAACACTCTCTCAAAACAACAACAACAATCCAAGCAAAGATAAACAGTTTAAACTGAAGACAGAACATTATGTTATTTAGTCTTTGACTTTTAATATGTTAATCACAGTTTCAAGTTTCATATGGAACATGTTGCAAAACAAAGCTTACATTCTTTCTGTCTCTCATCTAATCCCCTGTCTCTCCAACTGTGCCATTACTCAGTGTTCTGTGTGCTGAGGCTGTGTGATGCCTCCCCTAATGGCCTGTGAAGTCAGTCCCTTTCCTAATGGGCTGTTCTGTCATCCAGCGCAGCACTGAGTGACATGCAGGCAGCGGCCTTCCCCACCATCCCGCCGCTTTTCTCCCTGCCCTGACCAAGTTGCCATCAGTTGGACAGGTGGTGTGACAGCAGCCCTCACCTGCATCTCCACCGGTCTGCAGCACTGTCACTTTGATCAGGCCAGCACAGGATCGGGCAGGTGTCAGGACAGAGGCCCTACTGACTGGCCTCTGAGCTTGCAGCCTGACATGGCTTGAGGGAAATGTTGACTGCTTAGACAAAGTCTTGGCAGAACTGTACTCCCATTGCGCTCTAAAGCCAAGACAGTTTTAGAGCTAAGTGAGATGTTACTGACTGCTTTTTATTAATAGCACTGCTGAAATAATTGCTCTTGCTCTTCAGACTATTCCACTGTACATTAAGGTGTAGTGTGCATGGTATAACTTTGTGGCTTAACATTAGATCATATCAGCCTCTAGTGTCACAGAGTTGAATGCAGCCTAGTGGTAGCAACACTAGTTTCCCCTCTTTTTTCGTCTTCCAGATGATGGACAGCATTGCTGTGCTTTTTTATAACCACAAATGGAGAGAGAAAAAACAAAAACTGTACTCAAGCACTGTTACTTTGTAAAAACAAGCAGAATGAGAGTAAAGTAAAAATGGAAAAGGAAACAATACCAGCACACTACTGTTTTTTTCCCACTTCTTTCATTTTATGTGGATATGACATGGCTTTGGTAGGTAAACATGGTGCCAACAGACCTGGGATCAGCAGATCATCAGCCTCTTTAACATAATGTGCATACATTTTAACACTGAATAAACAAAAGTAGGACAATGAAAGTATACAAATGTAATGGAGTAAAAGTAATGATTTGTAATGACAAATGTTACTTATTACTACCCACCTCTGCTTACAATAGATGGGTATGAGTGGTGCATAACTTTTAACACAAAGACAAAATGAAAGTCTTGCAAAGAGAGCCAACTGTTCTAGAGAAATCAAAAAAGAGATGAAGAGATCCAGAAACACTAAAACAATGGAGGGAGTAATTTTTCACAATAAACAGGTGTTCTTTGTCGTTCTCTTTCTTCTCCAGCCAAACAGCCATCAATAGCATGTAAGGGACATTGATTTTTCACAGAGGCTTTTTGAAACCTTCCATTGATCCACACACTTCTCCTAAGGCAGAGAGGCATTGATTTCTTCTGCTTGGGTAAATAAAAACTCAACGTAACCACCTCCACCACCACTACCCAACTCTCTTAACCCCCTATTAGAACAGCCGTCAGCAGAAAAATGAACAAAATCCTGATGAAACAACAGTTTAGCCAAAAAGCAAGATGGGGTATGAATATATGTTTTGTCTTGTAAAATGCCTTCCAGTAAATGAGAGAGATGTTACTCTGTATCTGACGCAGTTAAGAGACAGTACATTTATAAGCATTGGAATGTAATTTAAGTTTAGCTTAGGAAAATATGCTTATTTGCTTTATTAAGCTGGGCACTGAACAATTTTAGAAAAATGTTGTTAAATTCCAGCTCCTACTGTATGAGTATCAGATCATCTGTGATGTAAAGCCAAAGCTCAAGAATCATGTGTTTAGATCATCAAGCCTTGAGTGCTCAAACTGTATGTGTACATAGAAAATAAAACAGTCCGTCATGTTCTGCCCAGACCGTTCTGGCTATTGAATTGCCAAAGATTAGTTTAAAAGCTCAGAGGCAGGTAGAAATTTCTTCGCTTGCAAAAATGCTAATAAGGTAGAAACATGCTGCCTCGATCATCAGTGCCATCCTGTGTGCTGAAACTTGAAACTAAAATTAAGTTAAGTAAAATTTTGTGAAGCAGTTTTCCCTGTTTTCTTTATGTTGCTGCAAAGCTAGGCTAGTCGTCTTCCGGGTGTAGCTTAATATTTATTGGACAGATATGGTGTTATCGGTTTTATTATCTAGCTCTAAACAAGACAACAAATGACAACAATTTCCCAAAATTCCTTTAAGACTAACAAGCTTAAAATGTGTTAGTTATCTTTTACCTCACTGGCTGAGGTGTATCTGGAAATCAATGGTACATACAAAAACATTTCTCGCAGCATTAGCCTCTTTTCAGTCTTTTCTCAAGATTTTCAATTGTTAAACCATTGCATCATTTTTGTCCTTGTCCTCAGTTGTCTCTCTTCTAAAACCTGTTGTTGACATCTAAACCTTCTCTACTCTCGGTAATATTTTAGTGTTTATCTAACAGAGATAATATTGGGAGAGAGAAGACACTTATTTTGAGAGCTGGAATAAGTGTGAAATTCTTTTTGTTTTATTGGATAATATTTCTTTGCAAGAAAATGTTTGTCTGTCTGCTGGCTGCCCTGAGACAGAGAAGCCAGATATTCCGATAAAGTGCGGACTGCATTCCTCAATAATCATAGGACATTATATTGACAGGAATACCAGAGAGAAACAGCAGCTGCGAGAGCAATAAGCCAAATAAATGGGTACTTGTCCAATGCCCTTTATTGACTGATATGAAGAGAAAGAGGTTTATTTCATATCCTGCACTTTTATTGACAAGTCATTTGTATTAGTAATGTGTTGGAGGCATTTATATCCTGGTAGTACCTTCAGAAAATATGTCTAATAAAAAGGAGCCTGCTTGTTAAACAGTTCACAAAAATCCGACATTTGTATCTGATTTGATGTGTGTTGCACTGCATCTGGTTATGTTTATTGTACTTACTGCAGCACCTGTGCTCCAGTTTCTACATCTCTCTCCATGGAGCAGGTTGAGAAAAGCGTTTTCTGAGCAGAATGAGAGAACTCCCCCCCTGAGTGTCTGCTTTCTCCTATGCGTACATTTACCAGTGATTAATGACTGCTCCGCTTCACTGACAGACGCGGCAACAACAAAAACACCAGAAAGACACAAAATAGAAAAAAATCTGAAAGAGAAGGATGAACAAAAAGCAGCATACTGTACAAGTGAGCTGGAGCTGGAACTGATTTCATTGGAGAATTTGAGGGGGGGAGAAGACAGGGTGGGTATGGCTGAAAACAAGAGAAACCAACAGAAAGAAAGGAGCAAGAGCAAGAGAGGAAATGTAGAGCTAGACCAGGATTAGAGGCAAGTCTGTGTTTGTGTTTAGGTCTGATAGACTTCCCGGAGAACTGCTGTTCACGGCTTCTTCCCTTGAGTCTAATGAAGCCTTTTGGCATCTGCCACCCCACCACCCGGCCAACACCAGCACTGCACTGCTCCAGTCTGCCCCCTTCATCTTTTTCCACTTCCTCCTGCTGAGACATACGCTCACAAGCACACACACTCAATCACAAACAAACATACACATGCATACACAAGCACAGAGAGAAATTACTTGTCCTACACAGGCAGCAAACAAAGGATCAGTAAAGCGCATGTGCTGTGTTGTTGCCTTTGTATATGCTCATTGTTTGGGGTTTTGTTTGGTTGCATTTCTGCTTTATCCCTCAACAAAGAGAAGAAAAAGCTTAGCCAGAAAAACAGGACTCCATCTAGGTTTTTTTTAACCTAGTCTACCAGAGAAACTGCAGGATGGTGAAATTCAGGGATGCAAGTATTTAAGCATCACAGTCCGATCCAGAGCTTGGTCACTAGGAAACCACATTGTTGCCCATATGGAACGCTTTATGAATATCAAAGTGCACAGAATTCATTTTGTGGGCTAAATAAATTCAGGATGTGAAAACACTGAAATGTGTGGCTACACTAAGTCTTTCAAACACATGAACTGTACAGGATGTGCACTGCTGTATATGTATTCAAGCATATTTTGTTTGAGGCTATGTTTTCTCTTGTATTCTTTCAGTTTTCCTTTGCACCGCTAAGGTCCTTTTCTTGGCAGGCACGCAACTTCAACACACATACACTCACTACTTAAACTCTATCAAGCCGGGAAAGAAAAGAAGGAAACAATAAAATTCTTTCAGATAAGGGTAGACTTGCTGTAGAGTATGAAGAGGGAGGAAAAAGGAAGGAGAGACCTCTGTTGACTCTGAGGGAAGAACGCAAACAGCGTCGGGTCGGCATTTCATTTGCCCTTTGTTTTTACTCAGTAACACATCTTGGCTAGTTTTAAACTCTTGGCTTTTTGTTTGATTTCACCTCCTGAATAATAAAAAGGCATTTCCTTTCCAAATTCCAGCTGTGAATTTTCCTTCAGCGCAAGCAACCCCTGTTTGGAAACATTGCAAATCATTTAGGTTACATTGAGACTGCAGGCCAAAGTGACCCAAATCCAATGTTTTTGCCCATATGTGACTCAGATCTGATCTTTTTGTGACAGTATGAATAGGCCAAGTCACATTATATCTGATCTTTTCCAGGTGAACGAAAAAAGCTCCACAAAAGCAGTTCACACTGGAGTGAGTCTGACATCGGCCACATTTAAACAATAATGTGAACTTTCAAACAATGTGAACTTTCAGATCTGGGAAAAAATTGGAATTGAGCATTAAGTCTGAACATAGCCTTAGCTAAATGTTTGATATTTACTGATCCTCTTTCTCAGCCATTGCACTGGTGGGTTGGGTCGGTCAGTTGCTTCAGTTCACTTTGGTTCAGACCAAAAAATATCAACAACTATATAGGATAGATGATCCCCAGAGTATTAAGCCTACTGATTTTGGCGATCCCCTGAATTTTGCTCTAGTGCCACCAGCAATTGACACTTTTGGATATATCTAAAACTATTTGCTGGATTGCCATTAAATTTGGTGTAGACATTCAAGATGAATTGTAATAACTTTGGTCATTGACTGAATACCTGCAAACCTAATGACATTCCCATCAGCCTCATCTTTAGTTCATGTTCATTGCTAATTAGAAAATGTTAGCATGGTAACATGCTAAACTGAGATGTGTTGCTTTGAGCTCAAAGCACCACTGTGTTTATGCACTGCCTCACTGAGCCTGCTAGCATGGCTGTAGATTCTTAGTCATGTTTATAGTCAAATGCATAAGTACATCAACATTGGCACATGCAAGTGTAAAAGAGAAGTATTCAGATATAATGACTCTTCATTTATTTTAAAGAAAATTGTCTGCTCTTGTGACCAAACCTGAATTATGATGGCATGAGTTAAACACCAGAGGAAGTTGAGAGTGTTTTACATTGTTACTCTTGCTAATGGATTCTTTGTGATGGAGGAACATACTCCCCCCTGTCTTTTTTGACAGGTCAGATCATTAATGAAACATATGAACATAAAAGCAATTTGACCATCTTCCGAATAGCGTGAGACTGGTATTTAAAAGAAGGGGTGAGCACCTGAGGGGCACATTAATATCTCACGCAAGGAGGTTGTCAAGGGCAATCATGGAAAAGGAAGGGAATAGCTTTATGGATTCTCTGGCAGGTCCATTTCTATATGCATAGTTCAGATTCTTGTTTCTCTTCCAAGACCTAGACCTCCCACTCTAGTCACAGTAGTCTTGTCTTGGCATATAACAAATACCTTATGAACTTAATTTCCTTTCCTCTAATGAAATTAGCGAGATCAATGTAATTAGATTTATCAGCCCCTGGAAATGGGAGTCTCCTACAATCACCTGGTATAGACGAGAAAAACAAATTGTTACTACATTCATGTATTTGTCAACAGCCTTTGGCCTTTGTTTTCTCCTGTGTTCAGGGAAGTGAGACTGAAATGTAATTTTCACTGTTTAATATCTCATTATTTTGAAATTAGTGGCGTGAAGTCCCAGTAAACATGTTCATCAGGCGTACTCAGCAACGGTTTATTTTTTCAAGAGAACATTTTCCAGACGTGGCCTTGCTGTGCACACCCAGGCTCAGAGCTGCTACTACTAAGGCTTTACAGTAACAAAACAAACAATAAAAAACCCTGCCTCAGCCACCCACTCACTGATACATGCACAGACGGCACAGACGCACACGCGCATACAGATAAACACACACAGGTTCACAAATCCCCACCAACACATTCCTTTCTGATATGACATCAGGCAGCACCAGCCGGGCTCCCTCCTGGGTTCAGTTGGTGTTAAATTAAACAGTAAATCATCTCACCAAAAGACACAAGAGTTATGTGCAAGTCAAGGGCAACAGTTCTGGGCTCTTTAATAGGAGATGAGGAGGACTTTATGAAGGAGATAAATAACAGCTTAACAAACAGCCTCTGTCTGGTCCCCTGGAGGTTGGCCTTGGCGACCCGGTGGATCAGTAGGATGAAGGAGAGCCAAGAATCTCCATTCCTCTGAAGACATGAAAAAATAATGTGCAGTGAAATTGGAAGAAAGATATTCAGAAGGGGACTCAGGGAGGTGGGGACCAGTGATGAAGTGGGGAGGCTGAGGGTGGCAGTGATCATTGGTGATATGAGACAAGGTCAGTCTTATAGAAAGGACAGCTTGACAGACAGGTTGGTAAAACAGAATACCTACTTTTGTGCCTACAGAATGACAGTAGGCAGAAAAGTATATACAGAGGAAATTATGCAGCCAGACAAGCCGATAAACCAGATAGACACTGGGGTTGTCCCATCAGTTAATACTTTCCTCCCGCATCTGCTCAGTAATGTTTGCATGTTTGCCTGAGAGACATGACCTAACAAAATAAAATCTGATTCAACACAAAGCAACTGCATTTAGTGGAAATGAAAGAAAAGAATAATTGCAACAGGGAAAGTCCTTGTGCGTGAGATTGAATTGAATTGAAGAGCTTTTGCATGCAAGTCATGTGATATAAAATTCTAATCTCACTTAATGTGCTTGTATTTTTCCATTTCCCCACCTCTTTGGTTCTTTCTTTCCTGGAGGTAAAATGCAAGGGAAATCAAAATCAAGGCCTGCACCAGAATAAACTGATCCTATTTACTTTGTCATTTATAGTGAAAGGCCTCAGAATCTTTTCATGCAAGGATACTATCATGGGGGGATCGTGGTTTTTTATGCTGTTAAAACCCCCAAACCACAAACACACACACACAGACACGCAGGGGCACAGACACACATGAAGTTCAAGTACAAGCAAGCATACATCACTGTGTATGTGTGTAATACAATTCCTCACTGTGCACTGAAATGCTTTAAAGCATCTCAAAATGAAATAGCTCCTAAAATAAACAGTTTAGCACCAGATAAAAAGTTGCCGGTATTTTATAACATGTCCTTTAACTTTGCAGGTTTCTCATTGCTTCTCGCTTATGAGTGTTTCTGGCCAATACTCCCTGGTGCTGCTTTATACATTTTTATTTGCTCTTCATTTTCAGGAGAAAAGAACATTTCCTCCTGATGCTCTATAAAAGCTTTAACATCCCACATTGTTCATAAAACCAGAGTGATGCATAGCTCTTTACACAGCGCTTGGCATCACGGCATACAGGGGGCGATGTTATGGTTCATCTGAGGCCATGCAAAACGATTCTATATATAAGGTGATTTGTTCTGGTTGCTATGCAGTCAGTGTCACTTTTAAGAGGACTCAGCGTTAAGCCAAGCGTCTGGGGCAGCCAGTGCATTTCCAGATTTGCAGCAATGTTTTCCCATTGACTTCCAGAAATAGACAGAGGTTCACAGAAACTGACCTCTGCTGGCTCTGATCCATTTTCTGATCAGTATCAATCAAGGAATGACAGGCCAGCTGCCTTTGAAGAAGCAAAAACCAAATGTACACCAGCCATCTGTGTGTCATCCTTATGATACACGTGCTTAGGCTCGAGCAAAAACACGCAGGCGTGAATCCACAGACGCAGATGCATGGCTGCACAAACATACACACACCTCCTCACTCTTCCAAGGTTCATTTGTCAAGATGACAGCTGGACTCTTGCTGAGGTGGAGTTTGCCAAGCAGAATCCCTCGCTTGGTTAGTGGGAGCCAGAACATCCTGGGAAACATTCTGACACACACTTAGAGGCTGCAGTGTGACTGTGTGTGTGTTTGTGTGTGTGCGTGCGTGAGCAAGTGTGTCTTTGTGTTGTGAATGTGCAACTTTTCAAAACATCCAGCAGCAGCATGGCAAGGTCCAGCCCCCTCTTCAGTTTCTGCCTGTGCTTGGCAGGGGCAAGCTTGGCAGGGAGCAGCCCATTTTGTCAGGCTTCCAGTCAACATCAAACGCGTATACTGCTCCCGCCTCTACCTGAACACCTTTCCTCCTTTGCTTTTCCACTCACATCTGGGTCCTTAGACATCTGTTTACCTTATGATACCCCCGAAGTATTTGCCCCTGTAGGCTGCGAGGAATGCACTGTATGCCTTTCTTTCCAAACAGCCCTTCAGCTGTGTCCACTGGAAATGTGTCTGTGCAATGATGTATCTGGATGTTTCTCTGACTAGATTAAAAAAAGACACACCAATGTATTCCAGCAGCATAGGATCCCA
Organism: Micropterus dolomieu; assembly: GCF_021292245.1. Classification (NCBI taxonomy): domain Eukaryota; kingdom Metazoa; phylum Chordata; class Actinopteri; order Centrarchiformes; family Centrarchidae; genus Micropterus; species Micropterus dolomieu. The sequence continues at coordinate 11,883,384 of NC_060157.1, forward strand.
CAAAGATCACATGTCTGGTCAGGGGGAAAACTCTATCCTCTTTCTCACAATATAGATTCATCCTGCCAAACGCATGTTCAATCAAACAAGTCCTGGCAACTTCTCTAAACTTCCCGTTTCCAAGTTTCCAGCCAGAAGGGCTCATGCTCTGCTACAGAGTTGTGCTGATGCAGTCAATTCACAGCCACTTCCTCTCACTCGCCTCACTCTTTCTTCCCTCTGTTTTCCCTCTAGTCTGCATTTCTCCTCTTCACTGCTGCCTGATGGATTTAATATAAAGTGAGAAGAAGAAGAAGAAAATGTGTGGGAGAAGAGGGTGAACGTGGTGTTTGAAAGGTGGACAGTGCAAAAGTGTGTGTGTGTGCATGTATTGGGCTTGTGGGGGGAGTAAATGGCTGGGGAAAGTGCAATAGCAGCACATTTCATGCCACTGTCACCCTCTCTCTCTCTGTCTGTGTCTCTCTCCCCTACAAGTCTCCAACACTCTTTACTCTAATTACCCAGATTGGGTTTCCTAGGGATGAAGGGACGAGGGAGGAAAAGGGAGTAACAGGGGGTCCTTGATATTGTCCTTGTCAAAGCCTAGGGGAGCAACTGGAGAAGTCATTCATTCATCCATCACACTCCTGATTTCACAATTTAATCAATCCCCTAATGAAAGAGAGTGAGAGAGAGAGAGAGAGAGAGAGAGGGAGAGAGGGGTAATAGTGAGATGGTAGTCCTCACATTCTAACCCTGCTAAGCCAGAGCTAAGGGGTGTGACCGTTCTTTGTCTGCCACTACAATGGCTGCCTTATTTTCATTCTCCCCGTCTGGAAGTGGGGAGTGAGGAGGGCGAGTCATTCCATTGTTACCTCCAGGGAGAATAGCACCTCTAATTTGCCATAAGCCTGCACTGTTAAAGACCAGACTCCTTTCACACTGCAATAATTGGAAAAGTCATTCACTGCTTAACTTCCATTACTCCATGTTATTTTCACTAATGTGAAGGAAGGTCTTTTAATAATCTCACCTGCGTCACTCCAAGCTATCATTCAAATTACATAAAAGCACACAGAGCACAATATCTCTCCATTTCATTCTGACACACACTCACATAGACCACTAACCCAGAAAAATCTGAAAATGTCCTCTCAGTAAATCTGAAAATGGCATTCTCGTATTTTAGTGCAGACTGGTAAAACTGAGCTGTTCAAAACCAATGACATGAGGCTGACCACACAGAGGAGGGAATTGTGTGGCAGGAGAGTTAAAATGACAACTTTCTTTCACCTCTAACTCTGTGATCCATTAATTTGAAATGTCAGTTAAGTAAAGTCAATCACACAATACAGGTGCTGGTATTAAGCTGTATTTATTTTTATTTTGTCAGATGACTTAGCGATTATAAAAGTCATAATTTGATTGACATCTCAATGAGTGCAGCATTTATGAGCCACAAAAAAAAAATATTTTTGCTATTATTTTTGATTTGCGCCTCTGGCTGGACTCTTGGCAAAGTCAGATGGGGCATCTGTATGCAAAAAATAACCTATATATACCTATATAACCTACAATATATCGTTTCATTAGCCGTATTTCGTCACAAAACACAAATCAAATTTTTTACCTGATGATGACGCTAGATGAAATGTAAGTGATCACCGAAGATATTATTGTTAATTTTGAAGGGGACATGATTGTCTACCAAATTACATGGCAGTCCATTGAATAGTTGAGACATTTCACTCACCACAAATGTCAACCTCACTTGACTTTAGAGGAAGAGTCATGGGATCTCTCCTTATGGGACCACGAATGTCAATACAAAACTTCATGGCAATCCAGCCAATAATTTTGGAGGTCTTTCAGTCTGGACAAAAGTGGTGGACCGACAAACACACATTGCCATGCCTAGAGCCAAACCACTAGCACAAAACTTTAAGATGAATGTACATAGCCACTGGTACGTCTGTTCATGCAGACTTCATGCAATCTTCAGCAACTAAAGAATACAAGATATGTTATGCAATTTGTTTTATGTTTAAGTCAGTGCATTTTTGAAAACCCCAACTTCAGACTGAGATACTCAACATCAATCCTGTCCTACCTTTTAAAGAGATGTTGCTCAACATCAAAGCCTAAGCAAAAGTCTGTGTTTTAAAAAGGCCACAGGAAAGCTTTTAATGCAGACACTTTGCTGACTCACAGCAAAACACACAAGGTGTCTTTTTATCTTTGTGCTTGCAACAGAGCGCATTTGACAGATGGAGTGTGTGTGTGATATGCAATGCTACCTAAAAACCTTTCTCATGTAGAGGCTCTATCGCTTCAGAGTTAACCAGTGTTTGTGACCTGTTGGCCAATACCTGTATTTCTTACCTGCCTGTTAGGCTTTACTGTACTGTTGAAAGAACGTGTCTCTCTGTTTGTTCCTGTCGACTGTCGCCGTGTTTGGTGCATCTATCCCTGTTTGTTGGGCTTTAAAGTCATGAAAGGCCTAGCTTTCAGCTCTTCGGGGGTTTGCTGTGACTTTGCTGTCTGCAAGTGACTGTTCCTGCTGTCCTACCGCTCACTGAACCAGTGTCATTCTCTGAAACAGCAGAGCACTACTAGAGCACCTAATTGCCACATTCATGACAATCCTCTGTGTGTGCTTGTATGTTTCTTGTTTATGTATAACATGCTTAAGCCAGATCGTTACACTTTTTACTATGAAGATTTTCTGGAAGTAACTCAAAGCTTTTTGTGTTGTTGCTTTTTTTGTTGTTTTTACAGTTTTGCATTTCTCACAATATTCTTATATGAATTTATATGAATGCTAAATTTACATATATGGTCATACTTTATATCTATAGGATTGCAGTGTGTAGTTTGTTTTGTCATGTTTTACCTCACAGTAAAAATAACTTCTTCATTCATCTAAAAACTAATGGTGTAATACATTTTTAAACAGACCTTCACAGTGGCAGCTAACCAATTGTGTAAAGTTATCTGCAAGATATAATGAACAAAGCTGCGAGTTCAAGTTGAGAGGACACCTTTTTAATGCTTTTGAAATTGAAGGCTTTGTTCAACGAAATGCAAACTGATTTCATGAAAAGTTTGACTGATTTGTATTGACTGATTTCTTGAAGTCTTAAAGGTGGGGTAAGCGATTCTAATCCAATATAATCCAATGTACATCTTTTTGTCAAATTTACCAAATAACTCCTTTGCTAGTTGTTCATTCTATGTGTGCACTGAAAATAAAATCTGCTGTTTGTACAGAAAGTAAATGATAAACAAACAAAGTGGCCTGGACCCTGCCACATAACACTATTCCAGCTATGATTTGTGTCATGTGACGTTTAATGACTTGCCCACAGGCATTTAGCTTTCCCTCTAGTTTGCCAAGATATGCTGTTGTTGTGATGTTAGCTACAGTAGCAGGAGAGTTGTATGTATCGCTGTTTGGAGCTGTTGTGCTGGCTCGGGGACCGTCTCGTTCTCTCTGCATGTTAGGTTTGCATTAGCAACTGTAGCCACAATTTGCTAACCCACAACTTAACTAAACTTAGTTACATTACTTGCCGTGTCATTGTTTGCTCCACATCAGGTATTTGTCATGGTGTATGATGTAGTGTGTATCTGCTTGGACTGACCTGGCTGGTAAAGCAGCCTATTGCACACAGAAGTGCATATCAAAAGAAATTGAAAATTGGCATGTTCACACAGGCATTGTTTTTGGGTTTGTGACCACTAAAAACCTTTGTGTGACCACAGTGTGAACAGCCCAGCTGCACTTTTGCAACAAAAGCATGTAATTATGTTTTGAATTTAGCTGGATTTATAGTAGTTTTTGAGGGAAATGCGACTATTGTGACAATAGCTGAACTGAGCAAAAAACAATACAAAAAATACTCTGAACCAACTTCCTGAATACACAAGGATCTAGAGTACCAAGACAGGTGTATAATTTGTATGGTAATTGTTTCAATTTCACCCACAATGCCCCAAGAACATTATAGCCATGCATATGGTAATGGCAGTCCTCTGTACATGCTAAACTGCAGATTATCTTCAATTTGCCCTACCTGTACTTCAAAAGTTATATGAAAGACCAATTATAATATGTATTGGCTGGATATATAATCGCTGTACACATGCACTGACTCATTGAAGAAAAAGAACAAAAATGCATCAGGTCAGGTATTTTATTCATCTGTCAAGTAGTATGTAAATCAAGAAAAAGCTGCTGTTAATCAAATTTAGCATACAGAAAGCTAGCATGGAGTAATGCAGTTATCATGTTTGGGCCTGAATTGTGATCCATGTAGAAACACAGAATACACCAATGATGTTTGAAATACTTTTCTCACAAACTGATTCTGACATGGATTGCTTTTTAATATGATTGATGGGTGGATGGGAAGTTTTAAACAAAAGCAGTCACTCATTTTGTGAGATCATCAATCTGGCTTGCACGCATTCACCTCCACATCCATCATTTCATACAATAATCTCTCCAGTCTAGCTCCTTGTTTGGTTTAGGAAACAAACATACTATCCCCTTTAGTGTTTCTATAAAAACTGTACCACTGTAAACCTACTTCTTTATCTTTTTATCTTCTTTTTCCGGTATCATCACTTTCACAGCGCCTCCATCCTGTGGTGAGGAAGACAGACCTGCAAACATAATGAGTGTACTGGCATCGATAGTGACTGTTAACACAGCAAATTCTATTTCGAATTGTGTATACTCAAGCCCAAAGCCTCTCCATGTTCCTCCCCTTTGTTTACATATAGCGCCTTCTCTTCCTAATCTACCATGGTGAGAATTGCGTGGGCTGAGGAAAAGCTTGAATGTTGAAGCAAACAAATGCAATGCTAATATATATATATATATGCTAATATAATATATATATATATATGCTCGACATCACTCTGGTATCTCACAAAGTAGAGAAGGCCACCATTTCCTGAGTTTGAACCTGAAAGACTAGCCAGGTTAAGAATCGAACGCTTGTCTCTCAGGTGAGAGATCTAAGTTGCTAACCTTCCACCCAACCCACCACCACCAGAGTACAACTTTATGGCTATTTATTATACGTGACTGTCTTTGTCATGTCAGTTGTACCTAATAAAGTAGCCAAAGAGTGTATGTTCCTGTATATACATTATATACTCACTAATGGCCAAATCATAACTCACTCATGACGGGTGCACAAAACAAAACTACAAATATACACTAGTTTGCTAACAGCTCAATATTAACAATAAAAAAACAACAAACTCTATCTGTAAACTAGACTTCTGGGTAACACTTTAGTTTAAGTCCTCCTATTCAGCTTTTATAAGGAGTATACAACATAAACTTTAATAACACACTATAATGTAGTTGTAGATATAAGAACATTTAAGAGCGTTTATTAATGTACAGAATTTGTACATTTTCTTACATCTCCTTTGCTTACTGAACAACTACATTAAAGTCTTATAAAATGTAAAAGTACTTGTTCAAACTGCTTATGAATGCTAAATTGGGGGACTTAAAGTAAACTTGCTGACTTGAAAAATACACAAGCAAACAATTTTTTTTCTCCTAACATCAGCTTGATCCAGGCTAGTAGGGAAGTAAGACTGAACCAAAACAGTAAAGTTGTGGCCCGAAAACCAAAACAATGAGCTGAAACTAGTTACAAAGCTCTGTGGAGCTGAGATAGAACTGCAGAGGCAGGTTAAATTATCTGTTTATTGCAATGAGCAGCCCCTTTCACATTCAACTAGTCATGTTATTCATCGGTGATATAAAAACATTTATTATATAATTATTGCTTGCATTTTGCTGACTCTTTTAGAATGTTGATTCAACTCTGATCATTTATGAGGCCTAGTTTTATGGTGGTGGTTTCATTGGATAGCCTTATATTTTTTAAGGTATGTTTATAGGTGTGGATTAAATATTAGAAGGATCTTCTTCTATTGGGTTGCATTACCCTCTATAGAGGTTTAGATAGTTTGTATTGTCTTTTATGCAACAATTTTATGCAATATTTTTATACATATCTCACACTACTTTTACCCTGTCCACACTCAATATAGATCACCTGATCAATACTTCAATTTGGATCAATTTAATTTTAATATATATAATTATTAATATATGTAGTAGTGTATATCTACAACATGCAGTGAAATCACACATCTAAATGGTGGTAGTTGGATACTTTTTAAAGTGTTAGTTAACATGAATTCTTAAGTGAGAATTAATTCCTCTGCACCCTAGTAACTGCGGTAGAACGGCGCTTCTGTGTTATTCATTCCCCGCTCTTCATCTCCTCTTCTCTGTTTTCCCAGAAGACCCGGTAGCATGATAATTTCTCATTTGATTCAGTTTTGCCTGGCAGAAGGGAGCTAAGCTCACTGATAAGATCTCCTTAAGAACCAGACAAGTTGTCAGTAATGAAGGGAATTGCTTTGATCCGTCGACAAATAGGTCATTTAGACAGTGTCTGGTTTCTGATGCTGGATGATACAGTCATGACGCTGTCTCTCTCTCTTTCTCACTCTCACTATCTATCTCTCTTAGCAGAGCGCTTCTCTTCTAATCTCTCTGTCCCCTATAGACATGCATACACACACACTATCAAAAAATAGAGAATAAAAATCAGAGGGAATAAAAAAAAAAACACAAAGAAAAAAATGATTTTGGTTTGTATTGGCACTGTTTTTTTTTATTAGCCTATGGAGGCATTTTATGTGTGTGTGTATTACTGTCTGTTATTGTGTGAGGGGCAAGATAACAGTGGAGAGAAAGAGGGAGAGAGAGAGTTTCCCTCTTTTCATTAAAGGAAATAAAAAGTACTTATGCAGCTATGTGAAGCTCTTCGTGTTCATCTCATGCTGGGCTTTTTTCCCTGAACACATTCCCTCCCTTTTCTGAAGCTAAAATGGCAGAATGTCAGTGAGAGCTTCTCACTATTGAAATGACATCCCGCCTGTCACAATATTCTGTGATAAAATAGAAAATGATAACATGCATCAGCTAGCTGATTCATTTCCTTGACATCCATTATTGGATCCCTTAATGCAAAGCCATGTATATGCATGTGATATGCCTGCATACGTTATATACATTAATAATCATGAGCCAGACAAAGCACACTTGTGCAAGTTTGAATGCACAAATGTTTGCACACACATCCATGCACAAATATTTGGTAGATGAGGATAAAGATTCTGGCGCTGTCCCTCAATAGTTTTAAAAGCGTTGTGGGAGGGAGAGCTAATTGGCTCGAATGACTGTGGAAACGTGCAGCTGAATCTCTTTCCCCCCCAAGTAGGACGGGTGGGAAATCAGAGGGGCGGGGAAAACCCAAATGGAATTATGGAGAGCTATCACTTCCTAACTGGTGAGGATTTATACGCCACTGCCAAGGCCAACGGATTGAAGTAATTTCATTTTTCATGCATGGCTTCTGTCCCCACGGAGACCTGAAGCGAAGACAGAGAGAGAGAGTGATGAGAGAGTACAGTGGAGGGGAGAGATGAGAGGAAAGGGGAGGAGTGGAGATGAGAGAGAAGGAGTTGGAAAGGAGAAGGGAGGGGGAAGGAAAGCAGAGACAAGGAGAGGGGAGGAGAAAGGTGGATGAATGAGAGGGGGAGACCATTTGGCAGCCGGATGTGTAATAATTGCTTGTATTTTCTAATGCGACAGGAGAGGTAGATGGAGTCAGTGTGCAGCAGTCTCTTTGCTTTGCCTATAGAGGAGGGTAATGGTGGTACATTGAGCGTTCAACTGAGTTGCTGGCAGGATAGTTGTTAGTTTGTTGGTGTTTAACGGGTAGAGTTTCTTTGAAGTAATAGCAGTCGATGTCTGCAGCTCGTTAATTATCATAGCTGTCAGCAGTAATTCGCTGAGATATGTGCAGAGCATTCTGACGTTCTCCTCCCCCTATTCCCCAAAGAAAACACACGTACAGACATGCACAAATAACCTAAGTGTGATGTTATGACAGCTCCTCTTGCATTCTTACAGGGAAGGTTTCTATAACCGATTACATTTGTTTGATTAAAGATTAAAGGCACACATTAAAGGCCGGATCTTACTAATATTAAGTTGATGAGTTAAAGAGTTGATAATGTTGATGCTGCTGAAGAGGAGGAGAAGGAAAATAGTGATAATAGCAGAGTCAGTGATGGTGACAGGTTTTTATTCCACCAGTAGGAAAAGTCAGGTTGACACCTGTCTAATACCGTATGTCCGTCCCGTGTCCTTGTTAGTTGCTCCAGCTATTTTCTCAGCAGGGCAGAATTCCTGGTGTGTCAAAAGTGTGGCTAAATTGGTTCCTCAAGTGGTGAAAGATGGAGACAACTTTGGACAGTCATACTCTTCGGGTACACTCAGGCTCTCCACTGAAATAGTCATTGATTAAGAAAAAAAGAGATTGGTCTTTTCCCCGTGTGTGTATTTTTGTCTGTTTGTGTACAGTATGTGCCCGCATACTGGAGTAAGTGTATGATTGAGTCATTTTGATACACCAGCTGATGTTCACGGGTTGTCATGTAGTTAATGGAAAGAGATGGGATGCTTTGAGGTTTGGACTCTATTTGGGCACTAAATTGAAAAACTCCTCCAAATGAGTCCCAATTACACAGCACTTCAGTCCAAATCAAAGGCCTAGCAGTGCAGTTAATGCACCTATTAGCTGTCTATCTGGCAAGGAAAGCTGAACTCAAGCACAGGCCTATTTCTTAAAGAATGTTCTGCTTCCCATCTCCCACAGTTATTAAATAATTATCTTCTCCTGTGCACCCCTGGATTTGAGATTATTTTCTTCTGGCCCATTTTTCCCTCCTCAAATGTGTTTAATGTTATGTTGCCTGTTGTTGCCTCCTTAATTACACAACAATTACAACCTCATATTTTCACTTTTCCATCTAATAGTCATTTTTATCCACAACCTGTCTTAATCCCAGTTTAGCGCCAGCAAATGTTAATAAAGCACTGTCAAAGTTATCAGTAAATACATGTTGATTTCATTTCTCCCTCCCCAAAATATTGAATTAAAATGTTTCTTTTGAAGCTGTCCAATTCTGCTAAACAGAATGCATAGTGCTCCCTGCGGCAGCACTAATGGAATCCTTGAATATGTGGTAGCTAGAAATGCCACACTTTGAGGAGTGTGTGTGTGTGTGTGTGTGGGGGGGGGGGGGGGGGGGGGGGGGGGGGGGGGGGGGGGGGGGGGTATGTGCAAGCATGTCCTGTGTGTGTTTGTGCTTGTTACCAGTGAATAATATACAATGTAAGGACAAAATTATTAAACTCCGGGGCTGTATATTATAAACCAGTCCTTGAATAATAAACACCCGCCACCACATGTTGCAACAATAGATGTAGGTAGGCCATAGCAACTGTGTGTTTTAGTTTAGTTTCGTCAGGGCAAGAGGGTCATACAGAAAACTCTGTGTGGCTCGGTCTAACACAGTATGAGACTTTAATAAACACTTGATTGATTGATTGATTGATTGATTGAGTGTTCCTCTTTGTTTGTTGTGATGCAGATTCGTTCAGACCAGGACAAGGACATCTCAATCCGATACAGCATCACTGGGGTGGGAGCAGATCAACCACCCAATGAAGTGTTCAATATAGACCCCGTGCTTGGAAAGATGTTCGTCACCAAACCTCTTGATAGAGAACGTCGCTCTTCTTACCATGTGAGTCTCTCTCTCTTTCTCACACACATACACACTTATATATGCACACAGAGTACCTATGACCATTTAAACCCCCCCACAGACATTACTATACAGCAATTTAACCCTTTGACACACAAGTCTTTATATCATGACAACATACATCCGAATCCATGTAGCTCTACATAATAGCAAGGAAAGTTTTAGTGCACAATGATGATGGAATGAATCACGGAATTTCCAGTTTGCACCTTTTCACTCATATAGGTGTGACAGTGCTATTTGCAAAGCATCTGGATGAAGTGAAGTTTAAGCCAGAGAATGTCATTAAAGCTATGAGAAAAGCACTGTAACTAGCCGAGAGCTCAATGATAAATTAATACTGCTGTGCCAGTAACAGTGGCACATGACGAAAAGACTCACCGATTAGAGAGGAAAAATGGCTTGGTAGGAAAATAAAACCTGGATGATGAGTGACAAGATGTGAATACTTAAACATTTCTGGATATACTCTTATTCGTATATCTTTATTCTAGAGACTTGAAGCAGGGGGAATCAAAAATATTTCACATCTAAAGCTAACTAATCAACACACAGTATGTTGTTGGTTGTTTGTTTAACCTGTACAGTAATGTAAAAGCAGTCTTTGCCCAGTGCAGCATTTATGTCCATTTTTGTTTTGTCTAATACCAAATTTTTGCCAAAATACCAACACCTGTTTTGGCGCTACCTCATTTGAATGAAACTTTCAATCGTACCGTTGTGCTGAGTACTAAAAAGCACTAATTTGTCGTATTGGTGCTTAAGCTGATCTTTCTGCTAGTCTTTCTGCCGCCATGAAAAGAGAGCCCCAATGCTTTGATGTGGTGAACAATCACACTGGGTTAATCACTTTAAGTTGGTGTCTCTAGTTTTCTCTTACTCTGTACCTGCCACTATCCTTGTATTTATATGGGAGTCTAGTCTGACTTACAGTCCTGGTGAGCTTGCAACTCCAACCTTTTAGTGGGAGTTGAACAGATTTACACCCAGGAGAAAGTCTAATCAATGAGGTGATTTGTTAAAAAAGGCGGAGGCTTGCTGAAGGCTGTTTAAACTCCAGTGATGTGCATAAATACATCATCTTGTTAAAAATTACAAATACTTACTCATCAAATATAAAATACAAAATACTGGTATTAAAAATGTACTTAATTAAAATACAATTTGTTAATATAAAAATAGATTCTATACAAACCAGGGCAGGAATTTCATAGAGGCCATGAAGGCCATGGCCACTGTGTACCCTCAGTTTGGCCTTATACCCCTCAAAAATATACATATGCCTGGGGCCAACAGTGGCCTTGATGTCCCTCCTGCACTGCCCCAGCTGATTTTGCCGTTTTCTTCTTTGCTTCTTTCCTGTCAATATGGTTTTTAGAGATTCTGAATTCATATTGGGCAACATTAAATGAAATGCTGCACATTGTGGTTTGAACCACTTTTGAGGCTGGTATGAACCACAGGAAAATAGCAACAACTTTCAGAGCGAGAATAGTCCTTTAGCAAGACTTCTGGGTCTGGTTCAAAATAAGGAGTTTGACTGGGTGTTTCTCGTCGGGATAATTTCCGTGATGTTGTCAGGCACCTGGAATAACTGTTTGAGCATCAGTAGCAAAAACAAGCACTTTTTTTTGGACATAATTTTGTCGGGCGCAATTGCCCTAAAGCAATGCGTTGGAGCCACTACAGCCGGTTTGCGGCTTCCAGTCGAAGCTGGACGGATTACAAAATGTTTTGTACCTACTAGTCATTTCAACCCAAAAATATGTGAAACTAGACATCTATGTATTGTGTTGCAGAGACATTTGCTGAAGTTAGCATGCTAACGAGTTAGCCCCAGACGTCTTGTCTTGTAAAACCACTTTGTACCTCAAGCAGCAATAATCCAGTGGTATAGTTCAGCCTCTCCCTCTCGCTCCTCTCTTGCTTTAAATGCTTCTCCTGTTGCCAGGTGAACCCACCATGTCTTCGTTGTCAGCTAATAGAACCATTAAGTTAGCAGCGTGGCTAACTGAGCTAACTAGCTAATGGCAGTTAGTAGTTATGACCTGATATGTGATATGCTGATGATGAAGGATATTTGCCAGTTCTAGATCACATGTGTTTGCTATTTGCTATTTGCTTCTGTTGTATTTTAGTGCCATTTAGTAAGCTTGCCTCAGCATGAAGTACGTGATAATATGTTGCATAGCTTTATCTTGGAGGAAATTTGCACCGAACACCAAAGCAGCTTCTTCAGTCAAGCTACTGGTCACAAGGAACATAAAATACATATTAAATAATGTATTTTAAATATTTCAAATACGGAAATACAAGCTCTTAAAGTATTTTGTTAAAAACTCAAAATACAAATGACAAAATACTCAAAAGTAATTAAATTAACATTAATTGAAATACTGCCCATTTCTGTTAAACTCCATGTTTGTTGAAGATGAAAAGTGTGGAAGTCAAAGAGCAGGGACAAACCAGCTTAGACAAGGTAAAGATGTACATGTAAACAAAATGAAAGGCCTCTCACACTAGATGCTGTTAGAGCAACAGAAAAGCAATTAAACTGTATTGTATAAAACATCGTCAGGCCAATAACTTTAAAGACAAAGAACTTTACTGAGCAACATCATCCTGAAAAGCAAGAATTTGACTTTGTCCTCCTCTTTTTGTTTACTTCATATTTCATGCAAGGACAGAACAAAGTTACGGTCTAGTTCTTTTTATTTCAAAAGAATGAGCACTCTGAAATTTTTAAATCAGCCATGTAACAAGATGCATTCTTATAAGGAAAAAACCTTGGAGCTTCTGGGTCTGTTGTTATCTCTATCAGGATGCTTCCTCTTTGCCAAATGCCAAGCGCCTGGTACGGTCTGTTTTCTCCCCCTGCCTTTCAAGATAATAACTTTAATGTGGACCCAGAATTACATTTTGCCTTTTTTAAACATGGCGGTAATCTCTGACTCCTGCTGTTATTGAATTAGGGTGTGGGTGCATGCGGGATGGAGGGATGAGGGTGGGTCGAGATAAGGGGCCTGGCTCCTAGCCTGTTACAGCACGGCGAGATGCGAGATGTGATATGCGATGGCAGTGCACGGATATTGGGTGCCAGACAGATCAGACAATGCAGTGGAAAAAGTAAAGTCAAATTAACCTCAGGGAGACCTGAAGACACAATTTTGGTGGAGGTGCAGAGCAGAAGCAGACCGGCGGAGAGGAGTGGATGGGCGGGTGGCATTGGAGACGTTCTTCACCTCTCTGAGGAGAAGAAGCCGATGAAGAATGCTATTTATTCTATTTCCTGCTGCAATGAGCCTGGAGGCTATTTCACTTATCTGGCTCTCATGCTCTTGCAGTGGCCAGTGCAGTGGTAGCCGCTTTCCCATCTTGCTCACTCAGAGTATCCCTCAATTCTCCATACATGACAGGGGGAAAAAAATCTTCTCATGTTACAGTTTGTCATATTTCTTCTCTATCTGTTCCTAACATGTTGTCATTTTCCCCCAGCCCCATTTTCATCTCCTTCCTTTAGCCTTCCTTTAGATGAATATCCCTAACATCAAATAAGGTTGAAGGTCCTTCAGCTGAAATTGATTGCTGACATTTTAACAGAATACATATTTACTAGCCTACATTGTTAGGAGCAGGATGTAGATAGTATCTGCATAATTTTTTTTTTCTTTGTATGATATAAACTAAACATCCCCGGTGCTTCTAGCTGACAGGAATATCACTGAATAAGTCATGTTTGGGGATATAAACATTCTCAGGTTGAGTGAAGTGAATCAAAACAGCTTGAAGGAGAACCGTGGAGTTCATTTTGAAATGGCATCTCAGTCTTCAGTTTGACCTTCATGCATGGAGTGAAAAAAAAAAAAAACCCACAAGCATTCATTTAAAGCCAACATTTCCCTGATAATTCAGTTTTCTCCACTGTCGTTTTCATTCATTCAGTTCTTTATTTCTTCCTCCAGACTTCATAAGAGAGAGAGCCGTCAGGACACACTTTACAGCATGTATCGATTCCAGTAATAACCTCATGTCCAAACTTTGTGAGAAATCCTAGTTGGGGATTCCATTGATCTGAGCACAGCTGAGTTGAATTTGAGATGGGCTGATGTGTTTGTGGAGTCAGAGGGAACTGAAGAGATTTCAGGACTCTCTTTCAAACAAAACCACACAGAATGTTGGCCTGGGATCCAACACAATGGTCCTGAAACAAACACCTTGCCTTTACATCAGGGCCACCTTCCAATAAAATAAGATGTTTCTTGTTTTGGTTTCTACTGGGATAAAAATATCTGGGTACTAAGTATAAAAGAGATAAGAAGTCTGGAGAAAGTGCATGATCGCAAAGGCAATTTTTCTGCAAGAAAAATATCCAGAATTTCACATCTGTTTCTTATTATTGTTGTGTGGGTCTGGGAAATCTTTCTGAAACTTTTATACTGTATAGTTCAATAAAGCAGATTTTATCAGCCCATGTATTCATGAGTTGGGTTGAATGCCAAATTCAGTGAACCAAATTCAAAAACAGTGCAGAGGTGGGTTTTTTTTTACTTTAGAAGTACTGTGAAATAGTCACCTTGAAGTATATAAAAACAATGCTTTCAGTTTGTTGGTGTTTTATTTATGTTGTTTCTCCTTTTCTTGTGTCCACTTCTGTGAGTGCAGACATTTGGGAATACACTGATAGGATGAGGGCATCTATCCCAGGAGTGATATACAGAAGTGATATTCAAACATAACTACTATTAAAACTTAGGCAATGGCAGCAGTTAATGAAGACAAAGGGTGAAGGTTTAGTTTCAGAAGCGTGGTTGTAGACAGTATCACTAGTGTTTAAATGAAATTTGCATTTCCAAAGTCTACCAAAAAAATAATACATTTGGCCAACATTTTTGTATTATGTTGGTTTCAATGACAGAGAACTCATATAAGAATATTTGCTTCTCTAACACACAAATAGAGAAATTCAAATAAAATACAATAAAAACAGAAAACAAAGACTAAAGTAATCTGAAATAAAGATTTAGTCACCAGAAATCAGTCTGTCTCAGGAACACTGTCCTTGGATGCTGTAGCTTTGACTGATATTCAAGTGTAGTGTCTTTTTATTAGAACAGTAACATTACAGATAGCAAAATATACATGACCTCTTTTCCACACAAAACATTTATTCCTCCCTAAGTAGTATCTGCAGAATGTTCCAGAATCGGGCCTGATATAGGAGCTCCATACTGCTAAACTAAAAGTGACAGAATCCTGATAATATTTTCCTTTAAAAACATACTACTGCATGTGTAGTCACATGACCCCGCCCCCTCCAGTCCTGCTCAGCTTCCTGTTAGCGCTAACCGCCTTCACTTTCCAGCAGTTGGGGGAAAGTACAGACGTTTGTTGACCGTTGTATTAACGGACACACTGTGATCTACACTGCAGATTTACTGCCAGACTGACAACTTGCTCGCTCGCTTTCACCGTCACTTTCTGCCGCTGTCTCTCTCTGTCGCCCTCTCACTCGCTGACATTACACACACACATTGCACTGCCCTTAAAAAAAGAATTACCTCCGCTTCTCTTATAACAGCACCTGTCACTTAGATGTCCTTTGATAATTGAGAAAAGGAAGCTAGCAAAGCATTGAGTGTTACCATGCTGTCACAGTGTGCGGGTGAAAATGATTAACATTAGTACCGCATAATTCAGCAGCAGTGATGCGCCAAATATAGGGGAACCATATCTCTGGTAGGTGCACATCAACATTACCTTATCAATGAAAATTTAGATAACCGATTTTTACATCTCTTAATTTAAAAAAGTTAATCCAGCTTTAATAGCAAAGCATATTTACAGTAAAAATCTTGTCAGTGAACTATGATGTCAAAAAAACAAAACAAAAAACAACAATCAAAAACAAATAATCGTTCATTAATTGTAATCAAGGTAAAATGTTCAATTAATCGTCTAGCTCTAATTACACCCTTGATGTAAGTAGATAAATTTAGACCTATCATGTTGTTAGATGGACAGTCCCTTGTTGTTTGTATCCATCAAACACCAAATTTGTTAACATTAATAATTTTCTCCATAAAACCAATACAAGCACTCGTCAATTATTTATTAGTTTATCACTCCCTGATTGCATAATGGTTGTAATCTAACCTCATTTCTTGTGATTTTTGTGTTTCCCAGTTGCGAGCACATGCTGTGGACATGAATGGGAACCAAGTTGAGAACCCCATCGATCTGTACATCTTCGTCATAGACATGAATGACAACAGACCCGAGTTCAAAAACCAGGTCTACAATGGCTCTGTGGATGAAGGCTCTAAACCAGGTGATGGATGGAGGGATAGATGGACAAAACAAGAAGTAAAGTGTGAAGCAGGGGCAATTACCAGAGAGAATAATTTATTTAAAAAGATTAAAGAATTGATTGGAGGGGTTAGGTGTTTGGATATGGGTGGACGGAGGAAGAGCGACTAGTATATCAGGGGAGATTGGTGTTGTTAAAACTATGACTACACCAGTCAATCTTTGACGCAACAGAGAATTTTCCATTTCCCTTGATTTAGCAGACAGACGGAGAATCTGTCTCCTACAGTGGCTTTTCATTTAGCTGGCTGCAGCAGTGGCCATAAACCAAAGCGGGTGCTCAGGCTGGAGAGGAGATTGAGGATTAAATGTACCACGCTGTAGCACCACTGGGTCATTTTATGTCTCACCTCAGAGCGGAAGAATCACGGAGATGAGCTCTCTGTGTGCATGCGTGTGTGTGAGTGTGAAGCCTGATGGGCCAGAGTTTATTGCACCAGAAGTGATCTCAAAAGGTATCCAGGTGCTCATTTCCTTTTCTTTCTTTCTTTTTTTCTGTCTTTCTGTTTGTCTTTCTTTCTTTTTTCTCTCACTGTGCACTCTCTGCCCCCCCCCAGCTTTGCCCCACACAGCAGTCTAGTCTCTGTGGTGTGCATGACATTCAGCTGAACAATAATCATAAAAAAAGAGAGTTTTAGAATTTAGAGCTCCAGTGGTTTCAATGGAAGGCCAATTACAGACTTGAATTAGTTTGCAAATTAAAGAGTCATTATGGCGACCTAATCCTGTCAGGCACAGCTTAGGACACCCGTACAAAGGGTCCACATTAAACCCCCTAAGAGTGCAGCTTAATGAAATTACCCCCGCAGATGTGCGGCACATTGTGATGCTTCATCTCCTTCTCTCTATCCCCCCATCTCTACAAAAAAGTGATGGGTGGAGAACTGATAGTCACTCCGCCTGGAATCAAACCAAATATGGAGTCTGTCCTCTGTTTCTCCCTTTTCCTCTCCCTCCCTCTGTTCCTGCCGCCTTTTTTTCTCGTCTCGCTGAGAGGCCTTTAGAGTGCTCCCTCTGGCCGAGTCATTGACAAATGTTGCTTTGAAATGTAATGAAGTTTGAAATGGGAGCTGCGGTTACAATTATCCTCGGACAGGGGCTGTCACTGGCATGATATCACTATCTCTGGCAATTAGAATCGGCTGCGAGAGAGGAAGAACAAGAGTGAGAGAGAGATGGAGAGATTGGGTGACAGGCAGTGATCCCACTGAGTTATATGAGTGCATGGAGGCAGCAAACAAGCGGTACATTCATGGAAGGATAGTGGCTTATTCTCTCCAAAAGAACCGTATCTGCATATACTATATGTCTGTGCTTGCTTGTGCTTGTAGGTGGAGTGATTATTATTTACAAAACAGGTTTCCAACAGTTTTAGATTAATGTAAGCAAAGATTAAACATCTAGATGGTTGTTTAGCTTATTCTTATGTAATGGTAAAGCATAGTAATCAGTATATAAGAATAATGTTATTAGCAATATCTGTAATCAGAATATCTGTCATCAAAATCTACTTGTAGGATGTACAAGTGCCATCCATTTGGGTCAGTTAAAAAAATGATATACATTATATTTGTAGCCTGTTCTTTATATACACTGTAAATGCAAAAGATGATGTGAGTTATGAGGCCTAGATATGTACAAATGGACCAGTATCAGTGTGATGATTACCAATACACTATCTGTTATTAAAATATGTTTGTAGGATAGTTGATTAAGCAGAGTAGTGCATTGTGTCCAGATCATTTTGTAGGTTCTACCTGGTTGTTTCATTATAAATTATCCAGTTAAAGGCACAATAGCAAAAAATTGGCCACTTTGGCCACAAGAGGCAATTACAGGATAGTGAGACTTAATTTCCCAGTTATCAGTAATCAGTTACACAACAATAACTAATTGGTTTTATTCTGGTTTTTAATGATTTTTGTTTTCAAATGCCATTCTGATGCTTTCATTTGCCAGTGTAAATTACCTTGAGTTGCGTCTGTGTTTGAAATGTGCAATACAAATAAAGCTGCCTAGCCTTGCCTAAAGTTAGTTAACATTAGCCACCATTAAGCTACTGGTCATACCAGACCAACGAAGGCTGCAGCAGTAAAACCTCTGGGTGTACTGAATTGGGTAAGGGTGTGTGTTACTGCATATAAGTTCACCTCTTATTTTCTAAAAGGGGCATTGTGTTATTCCATCTTTCAAAAGTTACTCCTTTAACACATAGAAAGGCTACAATAGATCTGTTGACAAATATTGTTTTCTTCATCAGGAACGTATGTGATGCACCTGTCAGCATTCGATGCTGATGACAACACCACAGCTAATGGAATGGTGCGCTATCGAATCCTGTCCCAGACGCCGCACAGCCCCATCCCTAACATGTTCACCATCAACAGTGAGACTGGAGATATTGTGACCGTGGCGCCTGGTCTTGATCGAGAGGTTGGTCTTCTATGTCCCAAAGTATTCACAAAAGGATTTTTAAATGTTTTTCAGAGATAAAATTAAAATAAGGAAATCAATCAACATAAATAAGGAATGTATAATGATCTTTGTCTTAAAAGTCTGTGAGTGTGAAACTCCTTTATCTTTGTTTATAGAGCACAGTTCCTAACAGCATTATTTACTCCGAGGACAGTCTAAGATGTGCCTTACAAATGTTCTCTAGCCATTTGTCACCAAACACACAAACACACACACAAACTAATTTTTTTTTTTCTTACAGTAAATTGCCTTCTTCTGCGGTCACCTTGTTTATGGTGCTATAAAAGTTGTGACAGCATCCAAATGTGTTTATTCTTGTGACATGGATGTGCCAGTGACAACTCTGCAAAGAAATCTCCGAGACAGATCATCCTCCCAAACTGTCACCAGTGACAGACCTATTAACAACACATCATGCTACAGTGGGCTGCTCACGTTGTGTGGTGTGTGAGTTTTAGTGTGTGTCTGTGTTTGTCTGTGTATGTGTTTGGGTGGTAAAGATAGAGTGGAAATATCTGAGATAGAACGCCCTTGACACCTGTCAGACAAACACAAAAGCCCATATAATCACATCTACCCTCGATAAAACACAGGCAATTGAGGGGGTAAAAAAACTGAAGGGAGCAATATAACAAAAACAGAGCTGGGCAGACAGAGTATTACAATGAGTTGGGAGGAAGTGAGCGTGAATTTGGCAATGAAGATATGGTGACAGAGAAGCAGGATGAGATATGAGAGAGCCAGGGGTGAAAAAGAGAGGTATGAGGGAAACATGGATTAAAATGTCTCAGCAAACATCTGCTGATCTGCTAATCCAGCCAGTCACCCTTAACATAGGATTAAACTCGTACCTCAATACACAGACACACACGCACACACACACACACACACACACACACACACACACACACACACACACACACACACACACACGCACACACACTGGTATACTTGGGAAGACCCATACAGATATAATTCAGCCCTAAATATGCTGTTTATACAGGGTAGTATGACTAAAAGCTCTCTTTTTCAGGAGCACCCTGCTCACAGTCAATGTGTTATACACATTAACACCTGCAATATGACATTTTAAACCTCAGTGTGATCAGTTGGCCACAGAGCAGCCCCACTGGAGCAGATCTGGGTTAAGAACCATGCTCAAAGACACCTCAGTGGTGGTACTGAGGGAGGGACGAGCACTGCTCTTTCACTTTCACTAACCAAGTATAGACTCTCACCATTCTCATAGTGACAGTTATGGCCGCAGCAGGCATCTGTTTTCAGTGAAAACGAAGACTGCTAGCAAATAAATATGGATGTAAACAATGCTGGATTTAAAACTTTACAAATTAACTTTAACCTTTCAACCTAGTCTTAACATTCAAACAGCTCTCTGAGGAAATGAGGACTAGCCAAAATGTCCTCACTTTCCAAAAATGCCTTCTCTCTCATGGTATAAAACTCAACTGGTCCTCACAAAGACAAACACACAAGCACATGTGTAGACACAAACACAAGTACATGCATATATTTCTCTACATTATGTGGTCTCACATATGTATTTTTACATACATTTTATGAATACATTCATGTGTGCACACTTTTTTCTTTGCGAGCAGATAAGAAGTCTCAAACCTTGCTGGATGAAAAAATTCGGAGCTTATGTACTGTACATAAACTTCACAGGAAGATGCTACACAGCACGTTGCTGTGCTTCCCTGGTCCACTTTTAGTCAGCACTTTGGCCCTTTGAAACTTTGAAAGTTTCTGCATCTCCCTTCCCTTCTTGGGCTGGGATGTTGGAGGTGTTAGGCGCTACAAAAAAAACAACACAGGCGTCTATTTTTGGTAGTCCTCCTCCCTTGCGCCTCAGTTGCATTCCCTGCCGTCTCTTCTCCTCTCCTCTGTTCTTTACTTTTGAAATGTCTTCTTCCTCTCCTTTATAAACTCCCACACTGATTCTCTTCTAAAGGTTTCCACGGGTCTGCAGTGGACCTTTAAGAGCTTGTTGACAGTAACAGACCTCAGTCCTTCAGAGGAAGCTGGGTATGCTGCGGTGTTGTTGCAATGCTGAGAGGTTCAGAGGAGCTCTACATAATTACTCCCTTGTCTAATTAGTGAGAGTGTTGTGTACATGGTGTATACTGGCTGATGGGACAGTCAGGCAAGCACTGCCTCTAAAGATATGGAGAAAGAGAGGCGTGTGTGTGTGTATGTGTATGTTTGTGTGCATTTGTGTGTATGTATGGATGTTAATGAGAGTGTGTGTACAAGGTTGGAGTTCAGCATCTCGTCTAGCATCGAGATGAGAGGAACTGAGAGGAGCTGTCTAATCCTCCTGATGTGGCGTCCTGGCCTAATTGGGATATTTACTCGGTAATTAGCAGGTGAGAGAGACGCTGGGAATGTAATTGGGAATCTCAGTGACGAGACACATTATCCAGACAGTCGGCTCCCAGGCCAAATCCTTCCTGCAGCCCATTAACTGCACTCTGCGACAGAAGAAGAGACTGAGGATGCCGGCGAAGAGAGGCCGAACAGAAGCACCCAAGTACAAAAATACAAATAAGAGAACCATATTTCAGCTTCCAGTGAAGTGACACTGTGTCATTTCAAAAGATGAAATGGCATTTATCATTCCCACATCTTATTGCTCCATAGATAGTCTATTAATCTCTGTCAGTTGGATCATTGTCTTCACATCTGTCCATCAGTCGGACTGAATAAGCAATGTCTTTGATGACATACCCATGGGGAGACTTCACAGTGCAGCCTTCAGATGGTGTGAAGTCTGGATGTGTTCCGCTGAGGAGGTTTCAATGCAGTCGTATAAAATACTTCACCCTTGTGAATCTTTGTTTCAAATAGGACCAGCTATTAGAGAACAGAACACAGGCTCAGCTTTTCCTTTGGGAGTCACAGTCTGTGGCTATAGCTGTAGACTTGAGGAAGAGAAAGTTTTTTTTTTTCTTCTCAAATGAATAACTGCACTCTCTGTGTTTTTTTTATGTTTCCACCTTTCACAGAAAGTGTCCCAGTATACCATCATCGTGCAGGCCACGGACATGGAGGGCAACCTGAACTTTGGTCTTTCTAACACAGCCACTGCCATCATCACTGTCACGGACATCAATGACAACCCTCCCATGCTGACCTCCAGAACTGTGAGTTGCTACAAATAAGGGAGTGGGGAAAGGGTAACAATTCAGAGGAGGAGAGAGTTCAGAGAAGAGGGTGGAAATGATGAGTATGTTGGAGAAAAAGAAATAGAAATGGCTACAGAGACGAACATTGAGAGGGCAGGAGGAAGAAATGGAAAGTAGAAAGGAAATGCCTATATCACTGTGTTATGTCGTTATACAGGAAGATTTACACGAGGACAGTGGAGGGGGGTTATGAAGTGCAAAGGGTACTTACTCATTTCCTTGTAGTGGATGCAAACACACACACACACACACAAGGAAAAACTAATCTTGGTTAACCAAGTCCAGTTGCCCTTGACCTTCGTTGGATAACTATGACCTGGATGACTGAGAATCTTCACAGACATCTAATCCATAACACTGACTTTCATCTGCATGAAAACTAGAGCCAGCAAATCGTTAATGATTGTTGTTGTGATAGTGATATTTAGATTCATGATTACATTACAGAAGGTCATTATAAAAGTGGTGTTTGTCAGTGCTGCAAAATATTTAGATGTGCAGGCGGAACAGCTGAGGTGGCAGCAGTATTTCTCTCTGACAGCTGGAAAGTGGAGAAAAATCTGAGCTATTATTTGTATGTTTTTTGATGAAATTCTCAAGAAAAACATTTGTATTAAGTGGAGTAGGTGGCGCATTTGCATTATAGTTTCATGTTATGATGAAAAATCTTTCTAGGTGTCTGTATGGCTTCAGGTGTCAGAATTATTCTGTATGTGTGCTTTCCTATCAGTGGTGATGAGAGCATGTTGGGTAGATAAGGTGCTTAGCTCTGCAACTGCAAGGATAGCAGCTGAAGCGGTATCAGCAGTACAGAATGCTCGGCTCTTTGAGGTTGTAGCAGAAGAGTTAGCATTAGCATTTGCCCCGGGGGCTATTAAGACCCTATGATGATGAGTTAGCACTGGTAGTAAGCTTGTGTCAGCCATAGAGCTCATCACAGAGCTGCCACATCACAGACAGTAGGAAATGTACAAAGAGAGCGCAAAGGAAGAAAAAAATACACTCAAAGGAGATGGTGAGCAAAAAGAGGGAAAGAGAAGTTGATGAGTTGACCATCGTGTAGACTCCAAGACGAAAAAGTGACGAGAGAATGATGGGAAGACGAGAAAGAATGAAGGATTTTTTTGGTCACAGGAGCTATTTTCTACAGCAGCAGTGATAAAGCATAGACATGCCCTGTTGTAAATCAGAGGCCTTTCCTGACTCGGCATACGCCTCTGATTTAAGATACTCTGCTGATGGTGGCGTATTGATGATAGTGGCCAGTAATAGATTCATATTCTCTAACTGTATTCCACCGTGTTTAAGTGCATTTCCATCATCGCCACAGAGGGAAGTTAATACTATCATGGATATTGATGATAAACTTTAGTGGAGGATTTGGAGCCACGATGAGCACTTTTACCCATTTCCTTCATAAATCACCCATTTTAGTGGTGGGATAACATAAAAGCCATTTTGTTGAGAATGCAGGCCATTATGCAAATATTTAGTGTTTGCAATGAACCCCATAGATCTTTCAACGTGTCCCAGAAATATAAAGTTTGGGGAATTTGTCTTTAATGTTGATGATTAATATTTCATCATACTTATCAGAGGCTGCTCTATTTTTCACAGCAGCAAAGGGTGGTGTATGTGTACGGATGTGAAGGCTTGGGGTGCTTATTCAGGGCTGCATACATGCTTCACATTATTTCTGTGGTACAGATAGATGAGATAAAAAAAATGTATTCATCTCTTTTGTTGGTTTATGCATACAGTACTGCAAAAATGACTATCACACATGGTATGGGAAGTTTTGTAGGTATGTTTAGAGAGACCTACAATCGTGGTATCAGGGGTATCTCTGTGCAGGATTTACTGCAGTGCATCCTTTGGCTTTCTTCCTTTACTGTCCTCACAAAGTTCCAATGATGAAGTTCACTGTCACTTCTCCCCTCTCTTCTCTCACCTCCCCTTGCCTCCTTTAGTCTTTGCTCATTGCCAAAATGGTGGCAGAAGGGTGAGGGTGTGGGCAAAGGGGTGTTTTGTCAAGTGCTGTGAGAAAGCCCACTGCACTCTGTGCCATTCACAATCAAAGAGCTTCCCCCTCCTTTCCTTTAGTCCGGCAGTTGGGGACAAGATGCAGTATTTTAGAAAGAAAAACTACCTGATCAGATAAAATCCGAGCCTCTGCTGAAAGACACCATGGCCATACAACAATTCACTGTTGAAACAAAATGCCACAACAGTGTACTGCCAAAACCAATAGCAAAGTCTGAGTCAACGCAGTATCCAGCTAATAAATCATTAAGATACTGAAAGAAAGAGAACAACCACAAGGTGTTTCCAAGAGAGACTGAAATGCTCTCTTTTCAAAATCACAGATGACAGAATCACAATCCATTATTGACAACAGTGCTACCACAAGTCAAAGCTCACTTTCATAAAAATAAAAGCTAGAGTCTCAAAGAAATAGAGCAATTTGAATCATGGAGAATATGGAGGACTCCTTGCTTCTGGGAAAAAAAGGTCTTTAAATTCTCTTTCATATACAAATAACCTGAATACTACTCAGCATAGCAGTGGTGTTGTCTCCATGAAAATGGTCATGTCAACTGCATTTCTTTTCCTTTTTCTTTTTTTTTTTGCTTGATGTTGAATGGCATTTAATACTACAGGGTCTAGATCAGAGTTGCAAAGTTCAGTTCAAGTATATTCTGAGCACTTCACCATTGCAATATAAAATCACAGAAGCTAGGCAAGGCAATTTATTTCAGAAGCATTTTTTGTTATATTTGTTTGTTATAATTTTTCTTTACATCCCGACAGCAAATAATAAATCAAAGGCTTTGTCACAAAAATGAAAAAGGAAAAAATCTGGTAAGATTCCGCAGGACTGTGATAAGCACGGTCAGTCATTACATTCGGGCCATATTAAATTATTGGAATGATTACCTGTCTACCTGTGCTCACTCTGCCATGCACTTATTGTACATTAAAATGTGTTTGGGGGAGAGGCTTTGGAGGGAGGCCTGAAGGGAGGGAGCTAGGATGTTTTCGAATGGATAGTTTAAAATCTAGCTGTTTGTCCAATGTTGCCTACCCAAGCTTTAATTTCAGTGATTGGAGTCTACTTACTGCAAGTTTTTTGGGACTTAAAAGTTGACTTCCTGTACTTTGCACAGTTGGCTACAGTTTCCACATTTTTTGCATGGACCTGTTTGAAATTAATTTGCTAAGTGATTGGGTCAATGATTTAGAGTTTCATGTGTAGGGAATTCAAAAACTGCCATGCCATCTAAGATTGCCTATGGGAAAAATAAATAAGACTTTTATTACTCCAATTGAGGATGCCGGATGTAACCCCTCCCACTTCCCCACCCTATGACTAGATGATGAGAGTAGAAATCTTATATTGCGGTATTGATAATAAGAGCTTTGAGGGACTTTTCAAGTCTTCCATCAGATCTGGTTAACTCTTGCCCTTAGTTGTTACTGTGTGCGGAGAACAACAATGCTCAATGGCCCTTAGGAGCCCAAGAGCCATCTCTGAAGTTTTATTTTATTAAATTGGCATTGGGGAGTCCTTGAACCAAACCACTGTAATAAACCACTCAAACACAGACACACACACAGACACACACACACACGCACAGTCAAACATACGACAGGCTGCCTACTTATCCAATGTAGGCAGTGCATCAGGACCACCCGGACTTGTCTGTTGTCTTAAGAATGTCATTGAGTCTCTGAACAGCTCTCCTGACGCAGCCCTCTAATCTGCCCGCTGCTGTCGGCTGTTTGCTGGGTGATGCGAGGGTTGCCAGGCAGGGTATTATGGTTTGTTGGAGTGTTTGGTCTGGGGCTTTGCTCTTTGATATCCTACACTCACATAAGCGGCTCAGTGGCTCTTCCATGCCTGTTACCCATGGTGACACGGTGTATGGTGCTACATGCCTGTTGCCTCAAATGGGGTGAAGACACGCCAACATGCTCACCTTCTGACCCCACGTGATTGGTTAAGAGTCGGTGGGTTGTTCGTGTAGGTGGAGCTGTGGTCGACTTGTGTTTTACAGGATAGCGACACAGTTGTTGCTGTTGTTGGTTCGTCTTTGTGGGCTTTATCCCCTGAGCCTGTACAGCTTTGATCCATCCCCACCACAACAGACACATGACAGACAGCCGCTCACTCCTCATCAGGCTTATCAGGACAAAGCACATGTGTTTGTACAGCAAGGGGACAACTAAAAGCCACTCACATACGCTCTAACAGCTGTTTTAACCCTCCCCACTGCTAGCTCCTTTCTGTTCATCCATTTTCTCCTCCTTTGTCACTCTGGCTTTCAAAAGAATGAAATATTATTGCTCATCAAGACTGGGCATTTGGAATGCAGAAAAGGCAGAAAACGTTGAAACTGGAACAACGCCCCTATGTGCATGTGCTTGCTGGTGTGCAACTGTGTTTACTGTTGTTTACCACTCAGCGGTGGTAAAATCGAGATCATTAAACTTACTCTACCTGAAAACCTGAAAGGAGGACTGGCTCTGTAAAGAAAAATGGAAAACATAGATAGGCACTCCATGGCTTTTTGGAGAAATTGGAACACTCAAACAGCTCAATGTATCCCAAAAGACCTCAGCTATAGTCAAAATAGAAATATTTTGAAGCAACAGATCACAAGGTAACGTTTTACATTATTTTCTGCAGTTTTCCGGTGAGGTACCAGAGAACCGAGTGGATGTTGTTGTGGCTAATCTGACGGTGATAGACGCTGACCAACCACACTCGCCTAACTGGAACGCCATCTACAGGATCATCAGCGGAGACCCATCTGGGCACTTCACCATCCGCACTGACCCTGTCACCAATGACGGCATGGTAACCGTTGTGAAGGTAAGATACCAGCCTATCAGGACATGCTCTGCTTCTTGCCTTATAGAGGTCAGCGTGGAAGAAACAGTCACATCCCCTCTGGATTTAAACGCAAGCAATAATAGAATACAGAGTTAAATGTGGACAGGCTGGGGTCTTTGCCTTTCATATGCCCCTTTATGTCCAAATGAGAGATTGGAGGCTGCTGCGCCCTTCAGAAACAGCTCATACACTCACACACAGACTTAAACACAATGGCTGGCGAGACCACTGTAGCAAATTAGCTATTGATTTCTCAATTACAAAGGCAACGGTTTTTATACGCTCATAATGTTCCAGCTGCTATGGTAAATGACAGCAACAACAAAGCCATGTCTTTTAACAACCAGTTATGTTAGTGTTCAACCTCTCAGACAGAGGTTGTGCAGAGGGATTTACCCCATTTGGGTATGTAAAGTTAGTATATATGGAACTTTAGCATTTGTATTTTTGTGTTCATCCATGAGTGGCTCTCTAAATGTGCTCGCCATGTCGCATGTGTACAAATAACTTGTTTATTTGTGTGACCCTTAGGACCCAGGGGCATACTCCTCATGTATCCTGCAAATCACAACAATGTTTAAAAAATAACAATAACATCTCCCTAGAATTCCCACAGCACCCTGAGCAATGAACATTGGCATTTTGCTTCTCTTCATTATCTCTAGATGACTGCCTTTTTAATGCATTCCTCTCACTCCCTGATGTAAAATTCAGCAACCGGGTAGCCGTAAGCTTCCATAGAGACCCATGGGAGGTTATCAGGAAATCATAAAATAAGAGACAGGACACCCCCTGGGAAGAAAGGAGAAATAGACTGTCTCAACAAGTAAACAGAGGGGCATCAGCTTGCTCTGGGGAAAGGGAACCAGAATGGTTCACTTCAGACTATGTGAGATAGGTAAAGTCAAAAAGGCGCTACCTTAGTTTTCCTATTTTACCAAGGGCATCTCCAGCTGCTAGTACAGAGACATCGAATCACACTGATACCCAGGTATGCCGCAATCTCCCACGAGGGACTTCTCCTCTGTAAACAAGGGCTGAAGTCTTAACCAGAACATGTCACACATTTACACTGCTCTCTGGGGAGTTTATGAGACTCATTCTCATTTTGCTGCACAGTAATAGATGCGTAGACAAACAAGCATGCACAAAAACACACAAACAGAGCCGCCTGGTTTGAATGACTCATTAAGATATGTAAATCACAGCTTATGATAAACATGGAAGATGACAGGGTAAGTGGAGAGGAGGAGAGAAGTGAGGCGAAGACAGATTTTCGAGGATTGAGAGAGCCAGACCGCAGAGAGCATAGATCAGAGGTGAGAAGACGAGGGGGTGGGAAGTTGGAGTCCGGCAGAGCAAATTAAGTAAAAGGAAAAGAGAGGAACGGGTGAAGCGATACAGAGGAGATGTAAGATCTGATGGCTCATGGGCAAAAGATGGAAGCCATGTTATTGACCTCTCACCCCTCTGGCTTCCCTCAGGGTGTGTGTGAGTGTGTGTGTGTGTGTGTGTGTGTGTGTGTGTGCCTCTGAGCGTGAATGTGTGTTTTCGTTAGCCTACAGCTATACTCTAGACCTCCCTGTGCTCTGAATACCACTGGCTGCAGATCAAAGAGCCTTGAGCGTGGTTTGCTTATAAATGGGTTCCCCGTGCACCATTGGGTCACACACGAATACATACCCATGTGCTTAGATTTACTCACATCTATGTGCATGCACATACACAAGCAAACTGTAACACCAACTAACACACACACACAAACACATCCACTCCAGTGCCCTTGTCAACCAAGGAGCCTGATTAGAAATGCCTTTTATATCAAGGCTATGCTGGCACACTATCCACTGATAACACTCAGGCAATATAACATACAGATGTGCTCTAAATCATTAACATCACCATCAAACACCCCAGATACAAGCCTTGTGGCGGTAATCATCATCCGCCTATTTAGAAATGTGCCAGCAGTACCTACAAGCAGCGTATTTGTTCTCTTATTTTATTTTCTTGCTTGTTGTTGTTGTCATTTGAACCTGATCGTGTAGTCTTCATTAGGAGTGTGCGGGACTGTCACTCTGGTTTAGGCTCAGCCAGCAAAACCCCCTGTAGAGTACACACACACACACACACACACACACACACACACACTGAAAAGGCAGAGCCATGACAGCACCCTATGAATAGCCTAAGCTCTGCTGCCTCCTCTTGGGATGTGCGCATGTTTTAGTTTGCGTGTGCTGGTTAGTTATTTAGAGAGAATATGAATCCAATTCATCAAGTGACCACTTTACACGACATCTGTTCATTTATCATGTCCTTTATCATCAACAAGACTCAACGCATATTGCCCAGACACAGGCAGAAAGAGAAATGTTGATAGGGGTTTTAACACTATAATCACCATAATATTTATAGTAATCCCCCTGTGCTTGAATACTTGAAGTTGTTTGCACATAAAAAGTAATGATAATAATACTACCGATAGTAGGTAAGTAGGTAAAGGCTTTCTTTACCTGTAAATCAATAACAAATACTACAATTTCAAGTAAAAAAAGTTTTATTTTTACATAAACATAATAATGACAATTATAAATACAGTCCAGAACAATGATATTATTGCAATAAATGCTAAAATATAGAGTTTATAAGAAGTTATTCACTTTGGTGAAATTGTTTGAGGCTACAATTTGTGGTGTGGTTACACTGAATTTTCATATTTGTGCAATGTTGTAATAATATATGTGAAACTGACAAAGTGAAATTTAGCACAAATGTATATATTTTAGAGTTTAGATATGTCTATGAAGTGTATTGGTGAAACATTGCTGATGTACACAGTAGCCGTGTTTCCATCAACATTTTTAATGCGCATTTTGAAGTATCGCATTAGAAAAGGTTGATGGAAACGGCAAAAATCCTTAATTTCGCAAAAAAGTTTTTACGCTCGCTTGAGGTGGTTTTTTCCTTTGTCGAAAAAGAGTAAATGCACTATATGGGACATGGAAACACTTTTTCCGAATAAGTTCTGACGTAGCGAACTTGTAACTCACGTCTGATCAGCTGTTTCTGCTGTCGGCGTCTTGCCCGGTTGTGGAGAGTTCTGCATATTTGCAATAATTTCATGCACCTCACGGCTGATAACGCTCATTTGTGCTGAGAAAAGAGGTGAATGCCAATCTCTCCATTTTTCTAAGATGACCTGCCATCAGGTTCAAGCAACTGGTTTTGTTTCTGGTTTGGAAGCCATACGTCTTGTTTATTACAGCCATGTGTAACGTCAACTACTGACGTAACGACGCTTGCCGTAGCCTTGTTTATTCGCTCTAAACAAGCTGCTGGAAACGCACATATATCACAATTTCTTTTTTTTTTTCTTTTTTGCGACATTTCAAAAGTAAGCTTAAAATTCGCATGACAATTGGATGGAAACATGGCTAGTGATTCATTTGGTCTTTCATTCTGGATTTCATCATCTACTAACTATCTTTCACTGTTTACCAAGAGAAGGACAAAAGGCCAATAATTTTGTAATGTTTAGACTACTTGAATTAAGTGTAACTTTAACTTCTCACACACTGCCATTAACATCCTTCCTTCCTTCAGCCAGTAGACTTTGAGATGAACCGTGCCTTCATGCTGACGGTAGTGGTGTCCAACCAGGCCCACCTAGCCAGTGGAATCCAGTCTTCGCTCCAGTCCACAGCTGGGGTCACCATATCTGTCCAGGACGTCAACGAAGCCCCTTACTTCCCCACGAACCCGAAACACATCCGCTTTGAGGAGGGTGTACCTGCTGGCACCAGCCTGACGACCTTCTCAGCCTCAGATCCCGACCGACTACAGATGCAGCAGACAATCAGGTACTGACATTTTGATGCCAGTACTTCAATTTTCTAACTCTGGTACAAAATCATTAAGATCTGATTCGATAAGTTCTGTTTCATATTGTCAGTCCCTAAACCCAGAAAAGCATTGTCTGATAGAAGTCTGACTAGCTGCATTATAAGAACAACCCTGGCAGAAAACCCTCCATATGCACTAACAGCCTCTTGGATAGGTTCCATGTCAGTAGTTAGGGGTCAAAGTTCAACAAGGCGACTATATTTTGGCATCACCCATCTCTCAAAGCCTCACTGCGCGAAGTTTATGAGCCAGCACAGAACTCTGAGTAAGGAGGGTAAGGTTAATAGGGAGCAATAGCCTCTGGGGTAATCAGGAGTGTGTGCATTCTGTAAGTTGCATGAGCATACACATGCAGGTGCACACACACAAACAGCAAAAGAGAGAGTGAACAGGAAATATGAGGGGGTGTGGGTGAGGGGGATAAAGAGAACAGCTGGCTCGAGCCCAAACGCCTGACACAGCATTATATCCACCTGCAGTGTTCTTTCTCTGCGCTAAGCCTCTCTGGATTTTAAATGTAAACCAACCTTTAAATGACCAGCAGGCCTTTCCTCAGTCGTGCTGTCAACTTGACAGTAGCAGTGACTGCATTATGGCCTTTGAAATTCAGAGGTAATCTATTAAGTACACTTTGCTGCGTATTGATATTGCAAAGACACAGGTTTAGATTAGGATCATGTGTGTTTCCACTCATGGTCACATGAAGAATGTCCTTTATTTATTATAGTGAGTGTATTGGTGTAATTTATAACTGATTATAACATGGCTGTTAGCTGTGATAGTAATACCACCTCCTTCCAACCCTCACACTCCAACAGCCCCTTCCTTCCCATTTTCTCTAGGGAAAAGAACCTAAACAAATTTCCCAGCTAATTTCCCAGCAAACGAGAGTAAATTGGGTGTACATTATAATTTAGGAAGATGCCAAAGTCACCAGCTGGGCTCTCTGTGCCTTCTCTCTGTCGCTCTCTCTGTCTCTCATCCTCTCTCCCTGTTGAATTGGCATTGACCTCCCTGTTTTTCCATGACCTGTGCAAGGCTGCAGTACTTTACATCTTGGAATTAAGTTAGCCTTTTACAAGCATTCTGTGGTCTGGCATGGTCTCCAAACACAAACCCAATCTCCTTCCTCTGCTCTTACCACCGGAGGAAGCAGGACTATAGAGATGGCAAATCCCCCACCTCATTCATTTGGATCCATCTGGATAGGATCACTTTCAATCCCCTACACCAGTTCCATAAAAGGTATCTACTTTAGACTGTTATGCAAGGACACTAATCACAGCTGTTCCCCTCGTCACTCGAATTCTCATTATTCTGGAGAAATAGAAATTCAGGGGCTCGTTCTCGTTCTTTCCTTTTCAAACTTTCATCTCACATAACTGATTTCAATGTGCATACCGCCAAACCGTATCTATCAAACATGTCTGCTTGCATGGGGGAGACATGTAGATATGACAACGCTGTTTGTGTTACATGTAATTTATGGCGCATGAGATACACAAAGAGGAGAGATGAGGAGAAGATTTACAGGGAGCTGTAAAAGTTGAAAGTAAGCTGACTCCGGGTCAAGGTTTGAACTTGACAGGTGCTTATCAAAGGAGGGACAGACTGACATGTCCTATTGGGGGTGGAGAGGAGGTGATGTGGACAGCAGCAGGGTGGGGGGGTAGGGGGAGAGAGAAGCATCATTCATCACCTGTCAGATACCGGACCAGTAAGGTCGAGACATGGGACTGGAGACAATGGCATAAATGATTACCCAAACCGCCTTGGCTACTCTTAAGACATGCTTTTTTTATCCTCAGGGTCAGCGTTTTGAAAAATAAATGTCACACCTCTCCCTACTGCTTGCTAAGATTACTAACCTGCCAGGCCTAATCATACATTCGGCTATAATCACACACCAACGAAGTCCCAAATGAAACTTTCAAGTAGAGGAGAGCTTGGGAAAGCATTAGAAATAAGATACAGGAAGGAAAAGTGAAACTTTCACACAAAATATTGCATTTAAACACGATTTTTTTATTCCAAAATAGCACAGGGTAAACAAGAAGTAAACAAGAACTGTTTACCTTTCCAAGGACACCAAAAATTGGCATTGCACTTCATTAAAAAGTTGGCGATGGAGACTGCCAATTGCCCACAGTAAAGTTGTTGACAGCTGGGATTTGTAAACAAAAACACTGCGCTTTCACAATCATCAGTCTAATGGCCAGAGTAGCCCTATAGTTTACTGAGTGCTATCTGAAAAAGTGAAGTGAAAATGAGTGTTCATCACACCGAGCCAACCACATTCTGCCCCTTAACTTATCTAGAGTTTCTTTTAGAACAGAACTAATAATGCAGCAGATTGTCTTTTCAGTGTGTTGGAAATTACCTTGGCTGTAAAGACTGTTCATTCAGGACTTCATTTGCTTCATATAAGCTCTATTACGTCTGCACTGAGGGCTGTTTAGGAGACTTAATTAAAGTGTGGTGGACAGAGCACTCTGCTTTGTGAACAAACCTTTGTGTTATGACTTTTATCATCAGAGAGCACACAGCTACTTGTGCTATCATGCAGTGTGGCTGGGAAAGAATAGGTTCGGGTGGTATTTTATAGCCCATTATTGAGGGGAAAAAACTATTGCACCATTTTCTATGCTCTGTTTTTTTTTTTTGTATTTTTCTCTGTTCCTGATTTTAAAGGATCTTAGTTGTAGTTGGAATGCAGATTTTTAAAACTTTGTACAGAGACAGGTAGTTTACCTGAGCTAATTGTCTTCTGACTCTAGATTCATGTAGAGTCAGAAGCGTACATATATTAGAGTGGTAATGTAACTGTTGGCCACAAAGCGAATACAAGTGTTTCCCAAAATGTCTGGTATTTAGGTGAAGTGACCCAGTCTGTCTGCCCTCCAATGAAAAGACAGACAAAGTGTTTCAGTTTGGCATGGCAAAGCCAATAGAGATGCAGTTGGACACAGAATAGCAGTAGGTATCAAGTCAGTCTTAATGAGGATATTAAAACCAGATCATGCAGCCATCCTGCTACTTCCGAATGTCACCTCTCCCTGCCCCTCCCACCCATTCTTGATCATTTTCCTCACTCTTTTATCTCACCTTCCCACTGTGATGGACTCACAGTAGTCCTGGTGGTGATTTCACAGTCTGCCAGTTAGTGGCGGTGGGCTTGGCTAGCCTGTGTGAAACTGTCTAGAGTGTGGGAATGTCATCTCTGTGATCCCCTTCCCCGCACTGTGCTATGCCTGGGATCATGCCCACTACCTGCTGGGAAAATCCCACCTACCTCACTGCAGGAGAGAGATTATGCTCTCTGTCCACCACCCCCCGCCCCCCGCCACCACCCACCCACCCCTCTAGGCTTTCATTCTGCTCCATGTAAGTAGAAATGCACATGCTGTTTTTAAGTCGGCTGTACACTGACTGTAACTACACCAGAATTCAATAAATATAAAAGCAAGGTTAAGGTCAAATCCATTTCAGTTTGGATGGATTTAAAAGCTGGAAGTGTATGTCACATAGCAACACGGCCTTATTGCCCAAACTGACATTTTGTAAATTAAATCGTATTGATGCAGAAACCTTGTTGTGTAAGCTCAAGGTGTCACATGTCCACTGATGATGTGTCACATGTGAAAGTGAGATTGCAGCCAAGAGAGGTAGCAGTTGATGAACTCTGTATCAGAGAGGGAATGAGACATGGATGAGAAGATACAGACGGGGATAAGAAAATGTATGAATACAAAAGCACAGCAAGATGAGGTGATGCGGCACGGGTCGAGAGAGATCAGATAGAATTGAAAGTGTGCGAACGAGTCGAAGCTACAAAAGCCTGAGAAACAAGAACAGTTAGATCAGAGTGAGATTGGGATCCAATCCTGGAGAAGATCCCCTGTTCCTTGCCTGCCCTTTATCCCGGGGGTGTGTCGCCACCTGCTACCACATCCACTTTCCTGTTTAAGGATCAGTACAAAGATCCTATCATCCTGTCTCCATCCTATGTACTCTTTCCCCATACACAGACAGGACCATTTGCAAACATACAAGCACTAAAGCTAGAATGTATACGCAGTTTAGCTTTCCCCAGCCTAAGCAAACACTTCCTAGAATATGTGCATG
Source organism: Micropterus dolomieu (assembly GCF_021292245.1). Lineage (NCBI taxonomy): Eukaryota > Metazoa > Chordata > Actinopteri > Centrarchiformes > Centrarchidae > Micropterus > Micropterus dolomieu. The sequence continues at coordinate 11,918,061 of NC_060157.1, forward strand.
CAACACACACTTGGGCAGCTGCAGCAGTGCTTAACTAGGGAGGTAATTGACTTCAATGCCTGGTACACAGGAGTGAAAAACGAGGTGAAATTGACTGTACGCTGCAGGCTCTGGAAGAGAAGTCAATGAAGAATTAAACTGTGTGAAGGTCAGGCTGTTGTGATTTTCTGATTGTGTGTATGTGCAAGCAATCTATGTATGCAGACGCAAGAGAAAATTCACATTTGCTTGTAAACAGGGAAACGCTAGGGCTAACTTGTCCTTCGATCTGTCCTTGTGTGTCTTTAGGTATTCAAAGCTGAACGACCCTGCAGACTGGTTGTCCATCAACAGAACCAATGGTCAGATCGTAACCACAGCAATGCTCGACCGGGAATCTGTCTATGTTAAAAACAATATATATGAAGCCACATTCCTGGCAACAGACAATGGTAAGAGCCTCTTTTAATGCACATGTTTTATCAGTAAGCATTTTGTTACATTTAAAATCAGAGTGATTGAGGTTGCTGCTTCTTATGTACTAGTTTGTCAGAATGCAGATTCAGAACATGGACAATGTAAATTTTTATCATTTAGTAGACTTTTCATTTAGTTTAGTTTTAATTTAGTAAAATGAAGGGATTATGGTGCTGAATCACAGGACTGGCAATTTATTAGTAATCCTAAAAAAACTACCATTACATGCTACCACACTACCTCCAAACAAAGTATGAAACATCCTAGAAAGCACTCTGGAACATGATCTTAGTAATTTTACACATTATACATTATCTACATCATGTATGTTCCTTATACTCAGGGCTTATGACTAGAGGGTCACCTGTTAAACCCCCCAAACCAGCTGTAGACATGTGGGTGAAATGAGAAAATGAAAAGTTTCCTTATTAAGCAAGGCACTCAATTCAATTCAATTCAAATTAGCTTTATTGGCATGAATGTGTAACAGTATTGCCAAAGCATCATACAAACTACATAAGAACAATCAACCCCATACATTTCATTAAACAAGTAATTAAAGCATATGTGTGTTTGTCTTAGAAAAATTTAAATATATAAAAAATTTAAATAAAATAAATAAATAAAACAGTAAGAGTTTGTGTGTGTGTTAAAAAAAAATGAAAATATATTAAACATTAAAATAATATAAATAGATAATACCGTAAACGTGTGTGTATATTAATAGACAAAAATTTTTAAAAAATTAAGGAATTGATTAAAAAATAATTTAAATTTAAAAAAAGAATGAAATCAGTATCAAATGTAAAAACAAAACAATTACTAAAATATCAAACAATCAAAATAATAATAATTGAAAATTTGTACAATTATTTATCAGTCTGCGTTTCCACTGGTTGTCCTCACTTCATGGCATGAGGAGACATATTTTGCAGCAATTATTTGACATTTGGGCATTTCTCCCAGTATATAGGGGAGTTTCTGTGTGTATAAATTTGAATTCGGGGTATATTTGGGAAATGTTTGCAAAGTGTTTTTGTCTTAGTGTTTTATACTTAGGGCATGAGGTTAGAAAGTGAAGCTCTGTCTCTACCTGTCCTGTGTCACACTGGCAGCAGAGTCTCTCCTCTTGTGGTAGCCAGCTCTGTCTGTGGTGACCCTTTTCTATGGCCAGGCTGTGTTCACTCAGTCTGTATGTTGTCAACATTTTTCTTATTTTAGGACATTTTATTGTGCTACCATGTAATTTGCCAGTGTGAATTCTCTTTTTAGGGTCAGATAACATTGTAATTTACTTTTTGTTTTGGTCGTTGCTTTCCAGTATTCAATATATTTTTCTTTCTGCTTGTTGATAATTTGGTTTGGTCTGCTTGAGTTGGTGTTGCTGTCCTGAGGCTGTTGGGGGCTTGTTACTGCAGAGAGCCCCAGGACCAGCCCGCTGAGGGGACTCTTCTCTGGTTTCAGCTCCTGGTATGTTAGGGCTTTATGATGGTATGTCTCGGGGTTAACTGATTTTAAGTGATTGTAAAATTTAATTGATCTTTTCTGTATTTTTAGTAAGAGGGGGTATTGGCCGAGCTTTGCTGTGCACAGGTTATTTGGTGTTTTTCTCTGCACCTACAGGATGCTCTTACAGAACTCGGTATGGAAAGATTCTATGATTGTTTTGTCCCATTTGTCAAATTCATTATTTAATTTTGGCCCCCAAATTTCACTACAATATAGAAGTATTGGTTCTAGTACAAACTGGAAAATTTTAAGCCAGATTTCAATTGGAATATAGATTTTAATGTTTCTTTTTATTGCATAGAAAGCTCTCCTTGCTTTGTCCCTCAGATCTTTCACAGCCATGTTGAGGTTTCCTGTGTATGTAATATTAAGGCCAAGGTAAGTATAGTTTTTTGTATGTTGTAGTTTAGTGGTGTCTAAATAGAAATTGTGTGTAACCTGATTTCTGTATTGTTTCTGAAAGATCATTATCTTAGTCTTTGCCGTGTTTACTGTCAGGGCCCAGGTCTGATAGTGCTGCTGCAAACCTTCTTTAGTAGGTGAAAGCAACACTAAGTCATCTGCATACAGCAGACCTCTGATCTCTGTGCTGTTCAGGATGAGGCCAGGTGCTTTGGAACGCTGTAATTGGTTTGCTATTTCATTGATATATAGATTGAAGAGAATTGGACTGAGATTGCATCCCTGCCTCACTCCCCGGCCCTGGGAGAAGAACACTGTTTGTTTGTTTCCAATCTTTATGGCACATTCACTTTTTGTATACATGTTTTTAATCAAATCATATGTTTTTCCTCCAATGCCACTTTCAAGTAGAATATAGAAAAGGCCCTCGTGCCAGATGGAATCAAAGGCTTTTTTCGAAGTCAACAAAACAGGCATATACCTGTCTTTTCGTAATGTTTAATTCTTGATCAATTAGAGTCTGGAGAGTAAATATATGGTCCATTGTGCGGCAATTTGGCATTTATGCAGAATATTGTGGTCATCAAGAAATTTGACAAGTTGACAGTTGATTAATGATGTTGCAGAATATTTTTCCCAGGTTACTGGATACACATATTCCTCTGTAGTTATTTGGGTCATATTTATCTCCGGATTTATGAATTGGGGTTATTAAACCTTTGTTCCAGATGTCTGGAAAATTCCAGTTGCTAGAATAGTACTGAATAGTTTTAGTATAGCCAATCTGATTTTATGGTCTGAGTATTTGATCATTTTGTGGAGGATTCCATCAATACCACAAGACTTTCCTTTCAGGGACTGGATGACTTCTGTTAATTATTGTTCTGTTAGCGGGGAATCTAGAGGGTTTTGGTTGTTTTTTATCACCGCCTCCAGAGTTTTCCATTTTTTTAATATCTTGTACTGATCATCATTTTTTGTAATATTACTGTATAATTCACTAAAGTGATTAATCCAAGTATTTCCATCTTGGATCGCCAATTCATCCTGCTGGGTTTTGTTTAGGTTGTTCCATTTCTCCCAGAGCTGGTTGGACTCTAAGGATTCCTCAATTTCACAGAGCTGGTTCTTGCTGTGTTGTTCTTTCTTTGTTTTTAGCGTGTACTTGTATTGCTTCAGAGGGGCCTCATATTGACAGCGTATGTTGTGGTTATCTGGCTCCCTATGCTTTTCATTTGATAATTTCCTTAAAGTTTTCCTTAGGTTTTTGCATTCAGTGTCATTTGTTACCGTTCATTTGTTAAGGTTTTGGTGCTGAAGCTTTCAAATTAGACAATAAAGCCAAATGGTGAAATATTGACCCCAGCAGAATTTACACCAGAATTATTCTGGGGAAATGTTTAAGTTAGAAATAAATGAGTTAAATCATGTATGTTTTGATTTTCCAGTGTCTTTTGGTACACCCCTGTCTGTGGTCCATCTGTATGAGTATGTGCTGTTAAACAGTTCACAGGCACTAGGGGCTCCAGACTTAGACTGAGCCCTTTTCAGATAGATAGTGATTTTGCTGTGGTCTGAGAGGGGTGTGAGGGGGCTGACTATGAAAGCGAAAGCGAGAGACATTGGATTTAGATCTGTAATGAAATAATCTACCATAGTACTGCCACTCACTGCTGATTAAAGTTGAGCCGGAGTTGAATGCTTGTAATGTTGAGAATCTGAATCATTGTTGGAAATGATCCGATGTGTAGGTGAATACAGGTTAGAGGGAAAGGGTCACAAATGTTGTTAAAAATGAAGACATTTGGTGGATTTAGGGGGATATAAAGACATGGAAGCTCTGCAGCATTCAAGTGCAGTGCAGCTGGGTTAGAGTTAGAGAAAATCCTGGATTCACACAACTGGTCACACTCTTGATCCTCTCCTCTCCTCCTTCTTATCATCTGTCCATGACTGCCTTCTCCTTCCCTTTCTCACAGTGTGGCATTTGTTCTGCCTAAAAGTTGAAACTCAAGTTTAACCGAGCACAAACTCAATCACAGCAAACAAATAAGTTCCCTTTTCTCAAGTGGAATTGAGTGCCTTTTCTCTTGGAAAAAGGGAATGCTTTTTCCCCTCCCAAATTGCCTTATCATTGACGTGCAGTGCACCTTAAGTTGAGCAGGCTTTGAAACATTGCTGTATTTATAGGTGTGAGCATGTGTGAAAAATGCACTGATTTGAAACACATTTATGTGATCATACAAGTGTGTTTCTGTACTTTATTTTTGCAATGATTGACAATGTCAGACACCATGATGTGTAACCTGCTGTGCTGATGGGAAGGAAAAGGCAGCGGGATTAGAGGTTGACTCGCTCCTGTTGTTTGGATTTCACAAACATCTCATTTACTTCCTTCTTTTCTTTCCCTCTTATTTTCTGGGCTTCTTTATCATTTCAATATGTTAACCTATTTTCTTGAAGAACCTATAGACCCTTTTGAAACTTTTTTTTTCTCCACCAGACCCATAGCCTGGGAAATCTGCAGAGCACATGTTTAATTTGCTCTGGAAGATAAGTTTCACCCCCCTGACCATTCATATAAATTTCTACCCATCCTGGATCTGGTTGGAACAATCACAAATATTTCTATAGTATGGGGTGGGTTTGATACGATGAGTGACAGAGGGGAGTCACCGTTCCAGATTTGAAAAGTCACCTCAACATCACTCTGGGCTACGTCGCACGTTTTGTTGTTCTTTTTAGTTGTAGGTATCCATTTGCATCCAGAGCCATTTTGAGCTGCAAACCCCCCGCCCAATTGGAAATTCAAAATGAACTGAGATGTTCCAGACTAATATGCATTTGCAAATAATTTCCTTAAGGTCTAGTTCCAGATTCAAACTAATGGGGGGATGATATGTTGTTTAAATTTTCCATCTGGTTCAGTTTGCATTCACAAAGGCAAAAACTCGTAAAAAAATTGTAAATTGCAAAAAATTGTAAACAAAAGCCATATGGTGGAAATTTCGTTTGATTATTGGCCACAATGTGGTGGGTAAAAAGACAACAAACCCCTCCTGATTGCTACCTGGATATCGTACATCACAGCACCGTCAGGTTCATGTTTGTGTTGGCCTGGAGCGCATATCGTCAGACTTTAGAGGGCCAGGCATTTGAACGTCTCGTAAGACATTAAATATTTTAATAATAATGCAGGCATTTCGAGTAAGAAACTCTGCATCAGACGGTCTTATCACAGATCATACCAAGATTTGTTTGTAGTTGGACCACGCAAACTGCTAGTAAAAGTCTATCATAAAAGTGTACCGACCTTTCATCAAGAATAAATATTACATACCATATTATAATAATTAGCCTGTCTTATTATTATTATTATTATTATTATTATTAAATTGTACGTATTTGTTGCTACAGTATTTTATATAGCATCTCTTTCATATTTTGATTGTAATTTTTCTATTCTACATATTCATACTGAAGATCAAGCAAGCATTTGCCCTTCTTCTCCACGGGAGAAATTGCCAAACAGTGAAAACCTGCTTGGTAATAAAAAGTATTTCACATAAAAGGGTACCTTCCTGTGATTTGTTCGAATGGTGTTCACACCAGAAATGAACTACACCATTGTCATGGTTCTTCATGGTAAACGCTCCAGAGTTCGGTTCATAGTTTAGGCAGCCATGTAACTGTAAGGTTTGGCTGATATTGGAACTGCGGCAAGTCCAAAAGATGAAGCAAGCAGTTACATGTGTATGCATGTTTGTGTGTGTGTGTGTATCAGTCTGACTATTTGGGTGTTGCTGGAGTGCCAGCTGTCACAGCATGAGAAGGATTATGGTAAGAAGTACTATGAGACAGTAAGGATAGTAGGACAGGACATGGAGAGGTGGTGACAGCATGGTGAGAAGTACTCACTGTACTTATACCATATTTATATTTTGTGCCCCCCCCCCAACGCAATCTGACTACCTCAGACCTTCTGACACATAGTTTTCCTTTTTTCTTAACACCAGTGGTGTTGTTGATGTGTTTGTGTGCTCTTCAAAGAACATATGGTAGACTTGCTACAATTCCTTTCAGCATGCCTCACATCTCTGAGCCACCATCAAAAAAAGGAGTTAATACAAATCCTTTTGAGGAATTTACACAGATATAATTATTTATTTAGCTGGTTAAAACCCACATAATTCTCCTATCAGCTGTGGCAAGCTGCTTCCACATGTCCCCCATACATGGCTGGGATTAACAAAGCAGCAGAATGGGAAAGCCTTAGTGTGTGTTTATGTTTGTGTGCGTGTGCGTACGTGTGTGTGTGTTTGAACCTGTGTTTATGAACCACATGTGCTCATGGTTCAGAATGTACAGTACATGTGTTAAATTTGGATTTAAATCTGTACATTATGTGTGTGTAAGAATCCACTTATAATGAATTTGCTAGAAGATTTTTAAAGGTGGAGTTAGCAATTCTAATCTAATACATGTCTTTTTGTCAAATTCAGCACATATCTGCTCACTGCCAGCTAGCTGTCCTTTCTGTGTGTGCGCTGAAAAAAAAATCTGGTGTTTGTACACAGACCTGGCTCTGTAAATGGGAAACAAACAAAGTGGCCTGCACCCCACCACACAACACTATTCTAGCCGTTCCAACCATGATTTGTGTGTCAGGTAACGTTACATGACTTGCCCACAGACATTCAGCTTACTTTCTCCTTTGCCAAGACATGCTGTTGTTGTGATGTTAGCTATAGTAGCAGGAAAGTTGTGAGTATTGCTGTTTGGAGCTGTTGTGCTGGCTCTGGGACCATCTCGTCCTCTCTGCACATTAGCTTCACAGCAGCAACTGTAATGACAGTATGCTAACCCACAACTAGCTAACATTTTGTTACATTACTTGATGTGTTGTTGTTTGCTCTATATTATGGTATTTGACATGCTAGATTTCTCTAGAATCACTTACTCCACTTTTAAATAGTAACAATCAAATCAAATGTTACTATAAAAAGGTCGCCGTGGTAGCAATCTGTCAATCAGAAAGTAGCTAAAGCATATCCTGCTTTATTGTATTTTTTACTCTAAATGGGACCATAATTTACTAAATGAACATCATGCTGGATTGAAGAAGACTTAAAACTAGCAATTGAGATCATAAACTTATTAGTAAAGTGTTTACAGAGGTAATAAATCAAGGGTCAATTTTGTGATAGACTTTAATGAAATTGGACTTCTTTTTGCAACCAGTGTAGTCATCCACTGCTGGTCATTAGAAAGGCTACACACTTGTGTGTTGGTGTCTGCGTCGTTCTGCAATTACACCTCCAAAATGCTAGTTGGCGGTAGCGCTATAGCGTCCACTGTGTTGTGGTTTGCCGGCCGACCAATGACAGTTGGTCCACAGCGACGTGTAGTTACATTTTCCACACACGTGCAATAGATCGGTTGGTGCCTTGGTAGCGTAGTGAGCATAGTGTGACCACGCGGACTTGAAAAATGGGAGGCATGCGGTTGTCCGCACAGAGCCTACACCTCTTATTACATTTTTTTTGTCACGTGGCCCCTAGCAGTCCCTTGCGTATTCGCTGAGCATAACACTTGTTTACGCCGTAGGCTACGGCGTAGGGTAAAGGGCTACGCATAGATTCGACGCAGAAGTATAAATCTAGCTTATGTGTGATTCAACCATGTCAAAGGTGCGGCTTTCTCCTGGTATGGTGGGACAACTTTGAGTGCTACCGCTGTACAGAATTTGACCGGCCTTATTTAGTTTTTATGTTAATGCTCCAGTTCTGACAAAACAGACTATTAGATGAAAAAGGTGGATAAGTTTCACTTGACTAATAAACCTTACACTGGATCTTCACCCAGACTTAAAAAATATGAAGACTCCTTTGTAGTTGTGTATTTTTCTGAAACCCCAGCTGAAACTTGTGAAACTCTACTAGAGCTCCAGTGCCATACCCATCACTGATCACTTAATAATCAATTATTAACATTAATTGTAGTATTACCAGTCAGACAGAGCTCACACTGTCAATAAACTCACTCATAGCCGCTGTGTTTAACTGTGTCTTACTCTTCTTGTGGCAAATGTCTTGCTCTGTTGCCATGTTTAATTGGCAGATCTGTCAGCTTTGCATAAATCTTTGTAAATTACATTGCCCTTATCTCATCCCAGAGATGGGCTCTGGGGTCGCTTGATTCCATCCAATGGCTCAGCCAGTGGGGCATGCCGGGGAAATGACTCGTAATTGGAGGCAGCTAAGGGTCGTCACCCCCTGACACACACTCAATAAACAACCCTGAGCTTTATACTGCTAAGCGTTCCTCCTTTTTTTTTTCAGATTTCTCTGTGCAGCATTTTTTTACCACACACATACACATTCATGTATTCTTCTCCCGACTCTGCTATCTCGTTTTCTGATTGTTTAAAGTGTCTATTCTTAACTCCCAATTCTCTGTAAATGCTGTCGCTGATGGTCTGTTGCTGTGTTCAATCAATGCAAAGGGCTTCAAGATTATGTCTGCAGATGAGGTGTGTGTGTGTCTGTGTGCATCAGCGCATGTTATTACAGTCCAAAGCTGACACTGTTATAGTGAACCAGCACCTGCAATGGCTGCCTACAGTCACGTCAGACCACATTTCTCCAATTACCATAACTATTTTCATAGACTTACAACATGGACTTAGGTGCAACAGTGGTGTAAAGTACAATATCACAACTTTAATACCTGCCTAATTGGCCACATCTGCGCATCTGTATGTATAATAAGATTGTTGCTAAAGTGATTTGCAGATATAATAAACCCATTCAATGATACAGATGCTGTGACAGACATCTGTGTTCAACAGATTCCTTGAAGAGGTGGTATTATGCTCATTTTCAGGTTCAAAATCTTATTTAGGGGTTGTACCAGAACAGCTTGACATGGTTTAATTTTCAGAAAACACCATATTTTTCTCATACTGCACATTGCTGCAGCTCCTCTTTTCACCCTGTGTGTTGTACACTCTGCTCTTGAGCTACAGAGTGATGCATCTTGCTTGTACAAAATCTTTGTTGGGAGTTGCACATGCGCAATTCCCAGGTAAGGACTACTAGCCAATCAGAAGCAGAGAAGGGCCTTCGTAAGAAACGAGGTAGTGTGATCCAAATCAAAGCTGCTTCAGACTGCGACCGTAACCTTGTTTTCATTTCATTTAACTGACGCTTTTATCCAAAGTGACTTACAATTGCTATACATGTCAGAGGTCGCACACCTATGGAGTAACTAGGGGTTAAGTGTCTCATTACATTTTAGTATCCCTCAGCTTGCTTGGAACCTCGATGGAGGTGAGGTGATACGAAAAAAGCAGGTACAGGTACAACATTTCTACAATGGAAAACCAAACAAAGGCGAGTCGAGCCAAAGGCCCTCCACTCAGACTAGCTTGGTTTGAGGGCGTGCCTGACCCCCTAGCCGCTTGGCAAGCTTTATGACGTGTTTTCATTGTGATGTCACAAGTAAAGGAAGTGAAGGGCTGGACTACAAACAAGCTGTTTTCAAGCAGTTCAGAGCAGTGCTTTCTGTGGGAGATGGGAACTCCCTTTGGGCTGGACTTTTTCACTTTGCAAACCTGTTACATGCACAAAAAAGTGATATAACTCAATAAAGGAGAAGGGAAAAGCCAAAAAGCATAATACCACCTCTTTAAGAGTAAGAAAGTTTAATGCAGTGGATCCACAAACTTCAACCAGACAAAAAATATCTATTTGACTAAATCTGATACATTTCTATTGCAGAAAAACTGGAGATAATGAAAGTATATTCTCTCTGTTACATAAATACCATACATTATATTATAGGCTGCTATAGACTGCAATGTGGGAACATCAAAACTGCTTCCATATGGCTTTATTAACAATTAAGGACTTCCTAATGTTCATGGAAAGTTTGGTAACATTTCAAGAGTGCTTATCTGTGAGCAGGGAGTAATGTTTGTATGTATGTACTGTATGTGAGCATGCAGTGGAGATATCCTCTTAACACATGAGCACTTAAAGGTGCCATAGAATGCTCAATTTCAGCATTATACTTGTATTTAGGGTTTCTATTAGACAATGTTTCCATGCTTTAATGTTCAAAAAACAAATTATTTTTGTCATACTATCCACTGCTGTAGCACCTTTTTTCACCGTCTGTCTGAACAATCACTGAACATTCGCAGCAGAGGTGTAGGACCTAGCCATAGACAGTATATTACTGGACGAAGCCACCCCGCTGATTTGAATGGAGAGCAGTGAAGCCAGTTTTGGACCAATAAAATACTACTACAGGGTTACTTCCTGTTGGCACCAGTGTCTACTGTGCATGATCGCGTAGCATACGGCATACGGCAGAAACACTGTAATTCTGGTACCTGCATACCTGCGCCAACAAAAAGTTTCATGGCTCAGTGTGTTTGACTGACTCGGATCGTCACTATTTAATCTGCCCACCTACAAGGCTCACCTGCCAAACACCTAAGTAGCATCACTGATCGGCAAATAGTTGTTTTAGATTCACTGAAAGTTTATAATCTAAGCAATACGGTTACATCTCTCGTGTGCGACGGGATGTCACAGGGTTTTGACGTCATTTTTGGACCTACGTGGAACCGTCCGTGTTAACGTTACTTTAGCTGCTAACGACTGCTAACAGCAGCTGCTGCTAACTAGTCAGCCGTGCAGCTAGCCATCCTATTGCTGATTCTGCCCGGACTGGTGCTCTGGGGGTGTGTTGGTGTTTAGACCTCTAACATTAGTACAGAAGCTGGACCGCTGGATCAGAGTCAGCTGATTACCGCAGCTACCGTTAGCAGCAGCAAGTAAAGCTATCTGTCCATCAGGAAACTTCATAAATCACAGAGCTGAGGTAGAGCAGAAGATATTTACCTTTCCTTCATAACCGTAAAGGCACTTTCTGTGAGACACACTGAATAACCTCCAGCTGGTACATGTAAATGTTAGCTGTGTAAATATTAATGATCCAAGTTATTATGTCACTCTTTGTGCTTCACCAGTTTTTTGCATGCACAATATTTACATATAAAGAAGAAAAACAATGGCGATTGAGGCTCATGATATGTCACTTCCATGTACTGAACTCTTCTTATTCAACTAGGCCAAGGTAAATAGTTTTACATTCTACGGCCCCTTTAATTTATGAGTGTGTGTTTATGAATGGAGGACTGTTTGTACCACAATGAAAATGCCCTGTTCACCTACAATTTAGAAATACGTTGTTCATATTGGAGGCAACTGTCTTTATCTTCACAATCATAGACAGCTCTCGTAGTATTGTGTAAATACATGCAGACAAGGACTTGTTTGATTCTGTTACAGTCATCATTATTGTACCTAAGCCCTCTCTAGGCGATTGGATGTGCTGTGTCTGTATCTGGATCGACTGTGATTGGTCTGATTTGGCTGTAAGGCTGAAAGAGGAGCTGGAAAGCATAACTGTCAGAAGTATTTCTGTCAAGGGCAGAAATTCTCCTCAAGCTCTAAAACATCCCTACTTCTAATATCCTCATTGTGAATACAGTGTTTCTTTAACCTTCTCTCTTTTCTTTATTTTCTCTCTCTTTTTATTCTCTTTCATTATTTGCCTTCCCTCTGTCGACCTTCAGCTTCCCTCTTCCCTTTCAGTCGTCCCTTTCACTGCACACATCGTCTTTCCCTCCCGTCATGATACTATTTTCTCTTTCCTCTTTCTGCTCCCAGGCTCTCCTCCAGCCAGCGGCACAGGCACACTGCAGATCTATCTGATAGATATTAATGACAACCCCCCAGCGCTTATACCCAGGGAGTCTCAGATATGTGAGCGGATAAACAAGAACGTCCACGGTGTCAACATCACTGCCGCTGACGCAGACACAGACCCCAACGCTGGACCCTTTGTCTTTGAGCTACCCAGCCTTCCTGCGAGCATCCGACGCAACTGGACGATTTCTCGGATCAGTGGTGAGGAGGTGTCAGCGTGGAATAGGGCTTAGTACTTAGTACTTACTTAGAACAACATGTATGTGTACTTTACTGCACATTATACTAAACGTAGTGGGCACTGGACAGTACTTCAATATTATCGTTAGTCAACTTTTAGTGAAATAGTGTTTTGATATTATGAACATTTTTTATTTTTATTTTTTATAAAATGCTGTCATTCAAAATCATGATTTCAAGCAAATTTAATTGAAAACCAATGATAACATCTTGTGACATTGATATATATATTGATGATGAAAAAAATACTGTGATATTGATTTTAACCATTTTATCTGGCCACTTGTGGAAGCAATTTTTAAGATCTTGGTAAGAAGTAACTCTAAAATTTGATGTTCATTTGGTCCCCAGGTAGAAAATAACAGTAAAACTAGAGTATGTACGTAGAGTTTAATTATTTCAATAAATGTGATGAGTAACATCTAGTAACTTTTCTTTCCTCTTCACTCTACTTAGGTGATTACGCTCGTCTAGGGCTGCGGTACCAGATTTACTTAGAGCCGGGGGTGTATGAGGTCCCTATAATTGTGTCGGACTCGGGGAACCCACCGTTGTCCAACAGGTCAGTCATCAAAGTGAAGGTGTGTCCATGTGATGAAAACGGAGACTGCACCACTCTCGGGGCCGTGGCAGCTGCTGGCCTGGGAACAGGAGCCATTATCTCCATCCTCATCTGCATCATCATACTGCTCAGTGAGTATCAGATGTTCATATCGCATTCTCCCACTGACACCTCACAATTCTCAGACATGTGACACTCCTACAAATACATACAACACAAGAAGTTAAAGCTGTCTGTAATTGGCTTTTATTTGCCTTTCTGTCAAAAAAGTGCAGTTCAGGGTGCAGTCATTAAACCTTCTCCAGGCTATACTACAACAACAGGAGCAATAGTTTGTATAATGAATTAATGCCTCAACTGCTGGAATCCTCTCCAGCATCTCTTGACAAGGTTTTTTAGTCTTTTTGGCGGTAGACTCTTTGTCTTGTGGAAAAGGGTGAAGTATTTCCTGATTGCCTGTTTTGTTAAGTGATGCAGATTATTGCAGTGTAAACCAATAGGTTTATCGTGTTCGTATGTGCATCGGTGCAGGTATGGTGCTGTTGTTTGTGGTGTGGATCAAGCGCAGAGAGAAGGAGAGGCAGACCAAGCAGCTGCTTATTGACCCTGAAGACGATGTCAGAGACAACATCCTCAAATATGATGAAGAGGGAGGAGGAGAAGAGGACCAGGTGAGATCCTGAGCCATACACACATGCTTTCTATGTTGACCTCCTCTGCCTACTTACATCTGTATGCCCCTGTGGCTGTGTAGGACTACGACCTGAGCCAACTGCAGCAGCCTGACTCTTTGGAGCACATCATCAGCAAGCCGCCTGGTGTCCGCAGGGTAGATGAACGTCCCATCATCCCTGAGTCCCAGTACCCAATCAGACCTGTCGTGCCGCATCCTGGAGATATCGGGGACTTCATCCACGAGGTGAATTTACACTCACACAACGGACACGCACGTCACATCTAGCATGCAAAGATTAACCTTCAATAGATTGTTTCCCCGTCAGTGTTCTGGCCTCTCACTTTAACTTTCCATCGATCTGACATGTAATATGATTACTCCTTTCTGGATGCTGTTCAAAATGTAAACTCCAGTATGGAAATGAAAACAACATAGAGTTTTGTTTTACTTTACAGCTACTCTCACCGTGCCAGCTTTATTCACACACACACAAACACACACACACTGACAAACACACACAACTCCAGCGACTGATGCGAGAAAATGCTGATTGACAGACTCGTGACAACACGTTCACACT
>NC_060157.1:11932287-11952653 GCF_021292245.1 Micropterus dolomieu
CATACAACACAAGAAGTTAAAGCTGTCTGTAATTGGCTTTTATTTGCCTTTCTGTCAAAAAAGTGCAGTTCAGGGTGCAGTCATTAAACCTTCTCCAGGCTATACTACAACAACAGGAGCAATAGTTTGTATAATGAATTAATGCCTCAACTGCTGGAATCCTCTCCAGCATCTCTTGACAAGGTTTTTTAGTCTTTTTGGCGGTAGACTCTTTGTCTTGTGGAAAAGGGTGAAGTATTTCCTGTGCATCGGTGCAGGTATGGTGCTGTTGTTTGTGGTGTGGATCAAGCGCAGAGAGAAGGAGAGGCAGACCAAGCAGCTGCTTATTGACCCTGAAGACGATGTCAGAGACAACATCCTCAAATATGATGAAGAGGGAGGAGGAGAAGAGGACCAGGTGAGATCCTGAGCCATACACACATGCTTTCTATGTTGACCTCCTCTGCCTACTTACATCTGTATGCCCCTGTGGCTGTGTAGGACTACGACCTGAGCCAACTGCAGCAGCCTGACTCTTTGGAGCACATCATCAGCAAGCCGCCTGGTGTCCGCAGGGTAGATGAACGTCCCATCATCCCTGAGTCCCAGTACCCAATCAGACCTGTCGTGCCGCATCCTGGAGATATCGGGGACTTCATCCACGAGGTGAATTTACACTCACACAACGGACACGCACGTCACATCTAGCATGCAAAGATTAACCTTCAATAGATTGTTTCCCCGTCAGTGTTCTGGCCTCTCACTTTAACTTTCCATCGATCTGACATGTAATATGATTACTCCTTTCTGGATGCTGTTCAAAATGTAAACTCCAGTATGGAAATGAAAACAACATAGAGTTTTGTTTTACTTTACAGCTACTCTCACCGTGCCAGCTTTATTCACACACACACAAACACACACACACTGACAAACACACACAACTCCAGCGACTGATGCGAGAAAATGCTGATTGACAGACTCGTGACAACACGTTCACACTCGAGAGGTGTTGGCAGCTGTTCAGCTTTGATCCATCCAGCCTTGACTCTCTCTCTCTCTCTCTCTCTCACACACACACACACACACACACACACACACACACACACACACACACACCTACGTACGTGATCTTGCTCCAGCAGTCTGGTAAAACACAAACACAGCAAACACAAGGTGTTCCTGCCATACACTGCACCCCTGGGGGTTGAGGCTTTTTAGGTTTCTGCCCATAGCATCTCTCTGTATTCGAGTGAAGTGGATGAAGTCCATCCTCTTCACCTTCCTAACCTTCAGGTCAATGGCCCTCATTTGTCATTTTAAGAAACAAGTGCAGGTTTGAGTGCCGGCAGACAACATGCAGACCCCTTCACGTCTTATCCCTGAAACAGGAACAAAATATTGATGAATATGTTTTGATCAGCCATTGATGTGTTAAAAGAAAGGTGTGTGCTGAAAAGTACACACTACATATAGTACAGAATTTATCTTGGCCATTTTTAGAGATGTGTGTGATTGTTTACCATTGCTTTTTGTTTGTGCTTGTGTGTGACTGGCTGTTTGGTTGTGTGTCCTATATCTGTTCTATTTCTTCTGCTGTACTCAGGTAAATCTTGCAAAAGATATCCTGATCTCAGTGAGACTACCTGATTAAATAAAGGTTATAATAATGTAGATACACTAAGCTTTATCATAGGAACTTGCCCCGGTGATACGTTTACATAATGAACTGTACTATTTATTCAAAATTCACCAAAAGTAGCTTATTGAATATTACATTTCAAAATTCAAACATAGAAACAAAATTACATGCTTTGTTATGCTTTGTCAGTATGAGTGCAATACAACCTGTGATACTATGTATGTTCAATACTTTTCCATATACAATGCCATGTATCCTTTATTTAACTGCATACAGTATTTTCAAGCAGACATGAGACTGAACATAAGGCTACTACAAAGGTAGAATTGATAAATACCAGTGGCAGAAAGTACAATTCCGAGATACTTAAGTATTACCTTTTGTGGTACTTTGTACACCACTATATTTAGCTAGTTACTGGAAGTAGCAGATTGAGATTTTACATACAAATATAAGCTTATGAAATATTATTATAATTATTAGAGATAAAAGTACTCAGCAGTATACAAAATAAAAATAAAATTAACCTCCACCTTGACCATGCTGAATCAATTACTACAAAAATTACTACCAAATTATAACAAAACCCATGGATTAGAAACTGAGTTTGAAAGACATAGGCGTTTACCAGGAAGGGAGGCTATAAGGAAAATATTAGGGCTGACCCCGAATAGTCCGGAAATTCTATGGTTCGATGGGAGGAGCCTGATTCTTGCTGAAGAGAAACATCAACATATCCGCTGGTGTTGTACCTAGATGTCACATTGCGGGACGTTCGGATCATTGATCACCAGTGATGAAACACAAAGAATATTGTGTCTTAAACAGTAGCCTACTTGAATTAGACCAGCAAGAAACCGCATGTCATGCGTGTAAAACTCTGCACAAGACCGGTGAAGTATGGAAAAGGGAACCTCCCACCCCCACCCGCGCCATCGCCGCCGCACAAACACACATATGATTCGACGATCAGTCGACTAAAGGCAGGACTTGACAATTCTGATTCGACTATCTAAATCCTTATTCGGGGACAGCCCTAGAAAATATGGGTACATGTAGGAACTAGCATTTTTAGAGTTTGCCACAAACTGTTAGGCTTATATCTCAGCCTCTGCTTTAATTCTGAACTTTCTTTTAAATCTGATTCTTGTGAGTGCAATACTAAATTGCTGGTTTTTGACAACTTGTTGCTTTTCCTTCACTAGTGAATCTGCCCTTTTATTTTTATCATATTCTCGACTGCAAGCATGTGAGTACTGACCTCTACCTTTCCTCCTCTTTGTCCTGTTTAGGGTCTGAGAGCAGCAGACAATGACCCCACAGCTCCTCCATATGACTCCCTGCTGGTGTTTGATTATGAGGGCAGCGGCTCTACTGCCGGCTCTGTCAGCTCCCTCAACTCCTCCAGCACGGGGGACCAGGACTATGACTACCTCAACGACTGGGGCCCCCGCTTCAAGAAGCTGGCCGATATGTACGGGGGAGGGGATGAGGATTAAATCTGCCCAGTCACACATGCACACACACACACCCTCGTCCCGTCAGCTGGCCTGCCATGCTCTGTCCCTCTAACACATGGGGCTATTACACCCTTATTGAACACACGTTAACAATGACATGTTCCCACTGTCCAACTACTGACCAACCAACCAACCAATCAACCCACCACAGAGGACCAGTGCCATGAGTCAGTTTCAGGTGCTCTTCTCAACCGTCTCCTGCTCTAAGCCTGTCTACGACTGAAACGGATATATTACGGACTTATAGTTTGTATTTTCAAACTCTTTTGCTTTTGTTCCATTTCAGGTTTTATGCTAGATGTAGAATTTAGTCAAATTTAGGTTTTCCTCTAGTTTCTGTAGCTTTTTTTTTTTTGTCCCCACTCCCCTTCAATTCGAGCCATTCCCTATTCCTGAGGGGTTTCACTTTTCCCTCGCTGTCAGCCCCTGCCTGCCTCTCTGCAGAAGCTTTAGGTTGAGCTGCTTGCTTTGTCTGAGGGGAACAAAAGGGAAAAAAAGAAGAACACAGATATGAAAGTCCTTCGTGCACGGAGGGCCCTGGTTTATTCTTTCTTGAACTTGAATTACTTAGAACAGAAGCACTGTTGTTTAAAAAGTGCCTTCAGTGGTGCGTATTTTAGCAGGCTCCCGCTAACTCAGGATTGGTTGCCATTTTCTGGGCTTACATGCCCCCATATGACCCCTGACCCTTTAACTCAGACGTTCCCTTATCATTTCTATCATCCTGCAGGGCTGTGGTAGCTGCAGGAGATGTCAGTGCTGGTTTCAGAGGAGCATTGACTGGCTTACGAGGGCGCTTTATGTAGACGTACTGTACATAGGCCTACAGTGTGTCTGTAAGTTATGGACAAATCATAAACTTTTCAAGTCAGGCATATCTGTGCTCCTAGATCACAGCCAACTTGAATGTGATTACTGAAATTACAAAATACATTATGGGACTGTCTTAGAGAAGAAATGCATTGCGTGTCTTTTTTTATTGTGGCTTCAATAGCAGCTGTGTTTGTTTTGAGCTCTCAGTATTTGCACCTGAAAGGGTTGTTACTACATTTTGAAGATTGACAAGTCATGTGTGTTACCTCTATAATGTTACTGTATATGAAGTACATATGAGGGTTATTTAAGGAGACTTTGTCTTTAAGATCATTTAAGGTTTGCATGTATCCCTTCACTCAAAGGTAATTAACATGGCACCAGTTATTGTGTGGTAAATGTGTCAAAGAAAACCATATAAACTGTACAAACACGAGGGGAAAAAAAACACAGGATTACTTCAAATAGCTCAGATAGTGTTACATACTGAGTTGTGAGCTGGTACAAGTCCCTTTCTCTCTTTATTTTTTTCCTTTTGTTGATTCACTGTTGTTTCTCAGCAAGCAAACTTTTAGTATACAAACTTTGGTGCTGGTCCCTGTCACAGCGACTGGGGGTATTCAGCCTCAACCAGGGATTTAGCGCCTTCACAATCTGTCTCTCTTCAGGCAGCATTTCATTCATCTGAAATTTTCTCCTAAAATTTTTTGGCTGCAAGTTCAAGAGGTTTTGAAAAGAAGTTAGAGGAAGGGAAAGTCTGTTATGAAGTTGTGCATTTTATCAAAGCAGACGTGCAAAACTAAAGCTTCAGTAATAGCGCTTTAAAAGACATTTTGAAAGACAGTTTTGTTGTAAGTTAATGAAAAAGCAGCTCTACCCATGGGCTTTTGTGATCATATTTCGGGGCCCCTGCATGTAGAGAACTGGGGAAGAAAGAGCTTTAGTCTTTGTATTAAATTATTTAAATATGCAAAACATTTCACAGAGGGACCAGGGAGATGCTGGTGAATGATAGAAAGGTTTAATCATTCCTTATCTTCTGAGTACCCATTGAAACACTCCTCGCAGTTTCAACTTGATGTGGACTGACCAGATTTTCTATTAATTATGAATATGATGAATGCTTGGAGGAAATCTCAGAAACGACAGTGTTCTTCAGATAATGTAACGAGAAGGATACTCCAATCCCCTTTTTTCTGCTGCTGCTTTTCAACTGTTTATCACCTGCTCGTGGTTCATATGAATATCTGAAGGTAAAAACAATCTTTAGTTTTCAGAAATGGTAATAAAAACTGTAACTATAGTTTCAGAGTGGACGAAAAATAATTATCTTGTGAAGATATAAATAGAAAATTTTGCCTGTTAGTGCAAATATTCATCATGCCATAACAAAGAAATATGTGTGAGAGTTTTATTTGACTATAAACCAGGAAAGGTCATAGTATAATTAAAAAGGTAAACAGGGTAGGAATCTCTTGATTTACATTAATAGACAAACTGGTGCAAATTGCACCTTGCGGTGTAGAAACTGATAGTTTCAGGATAGCTGTCAGCTTAGAGCGGAAACACAGTAAACATCAGAGAAGGAGTTGTTTCCACAACTTGCTGCTGGATAAGCTCTTTTCTATCAGACTGCTCTTCAGCCTTCAGAATATCTTCACAAAATAAACACAGCTGTTACTTTCTGCTATTTGTGATTATTTCTGACATATAAATGTTGTATATTCAGACCATTTTTATACATTTGGTAACATGACTTATCTGTTTCTGTGTGGTCTTTGCATCTTTCACTCCAGTTGTGTTTAAAATGAAATACTTGGCAATGTATATTTCACCACAAAAAGCCATGTGCATTTAAGAGAATCTGTATGATTCAGCTTACAGCCATACTCGTGTCGCTGTCAAGTTTAGCTTCATCATGGTGAAACGGTTCCACTTGTACAGTCTATCCTAGCACACACTCACTTCTCTAGGCCTTATTGTATATATGTGAGTGTTCCATATTATATGAACCCTTTCAGCATTGCTCTAATTCAGCTGTGGAGCTCCAACATTACCGATGGCCATCCTGCAAAATAAACACATGCTTAGTGAAATGCTTGTGCTCGCTAATAAGACGTTCAGACCAGATTCAGGGCCTAACAGGAGACAGGAGGCCACCTCACACACACACACACACAATTTACACAAGGTAACTGACCTTTATAACTGTGTCATACATACATACATGACACAATGCCATTATGATGCTGAATGTTATCGACGACTCGCAATGACACGTGGCAGCAAATCATCAGTGCAGTCGGTCAAAGTTGGCACCCCCATTTAAATGCAATTTGTGAGGGGAAATGAAGAAAGATTGATCATTACTTGTTACATACTTGGTCAACTTGTCTTATTGACGTTCCCTTGCTAAAGTGAGGGGAGTATTAGCAAATGATAGAATGAAGGAAGAACTATTACACTGCTGTAGTCGAACCATGTCTTCTGGCTGTGTCAACAACAGCTCTTCTGCCTCTCTGACTGGTGTTAGTTAAAGGACACTTAGTCTCACACGGGACACTGCCTGAAGATGGACACACACATGACGGGAGGCTCCAGCTGAAGCCAGACTTTTGCTCTGCTATAGCCAGAACTACAAAGACATGCCGCAGTGTTACAAACAAGTTCTCCCAATACTGCTCAAGTCCAAGTGTACATAATGTAGTATTTGCTTTCAGCTAAACAGACCAAGTTAGGCAAAATGTAACTGTACAATTGGAGCTTTTTGCATGTGTCTTTTTATAATGGACAGATGAGTTCTATTACAGTAACCATACAACATTTTAAAATGTGTCGCAGCCCGCATGACCGAGGTTGCAGTTCAGAAGGGATTCTGGTGTACCATACTCACGTAGTTTCAAACGGAGGAGAAAAAAAGCTGAAAAAATAATTGCACAGTTATCAAGTCAAAAGACTTTTTTGTAAATTGTCAACAGCACAAATATTTTGTATTGTTGTTTGTACCATTTTATAAGAAAATTAAGAAAAAAAAAAAAAGGGAAAGAATCTGTTGTTTCAAGCGTGTGTTTATAGTGCCACTGCAATCTTGGTTTCCAAATACCGTACAGTAAATGCGCAGCCTTGCAGATCAACCTTGTAATATAGACGCTGAGCTGGAGACTCCCTGTCAGCACCATGTGTTATAAATAAAATTTCCCCTCCTTATAAGACAGCCTCCTGTCATTTCTTTGTCACAGGCTGATTTCTACAGGTGATGCATTTCCTCAAACACGTGTAATTTTGTAAAAAGTGCTAATGTAGTTTTGACCAGAAATTGTTAAATTAACTGTCTGTCGCCCAGGTAGCTTTGCACAGTGTTAACTTTAAATTTCATTTAGTTTGGTAAGGCATCACCCATTAACTAGTCATGATACATTATAACAAGGACAAAAATAATTATTACTGTCCTCATACAGAAGTCCTCAAACATGTTCAGTGTGTCAGCTGTGCCTCTTCCGATTCAGAAGAGGAGATGAAGGTAAGTGTTACTCTATATACTACAGTATATAGGGCAACACTTACCTTCATAAAGTGAACGTACACAGCATCTTAACTGGATTATATTGTAAAACAGGGTCTGAGGACCGGTTCAAATCCCTTTCTGTGTAGAGTTTGCATGTTCTCCCCGTGTCTGCGTGTGTTCTCTCCGGTGCTCCAGCTTCCTTCAACCATCCAAAGACATGCAGGCTAGGTTAATTGGTGACCCTAAATTGTCCTTAGGTGTGAGTGTGAGCGTGAATGGTTGTTTGTCTATGTGTTGCCCTGCGATGGACTGGCGACCTGTCCAGGGTGTACCCCGCCTTGCGCCCGATGTCAGCTGGGATTGGCTCCAGCCCCCCCACGACCCTGTACGCAGGATAAGCAGTTGACAATTGATGGATGGATGGTCTGAGGACCAGGCTGTCTCTTCTCGTTTAAATACAAATTCTTTACATTTTTTTAACTAAGCCCAAAAAATGTCAGGTGGCGCAACCAAATATTTGTAACAATATATGTATTTTCCTACTATTCATTCTAAGTTATAGCTTTGGCAAGTATTCCCTAGAGTGTCTATAGGCTTAACAAATTATTATTTTGTGCTTGTGCTTTTGTATTTACAATTATTGCATTCTAAAGGCCAATTATTTAGTATCTTTAGCATCCAATTTTACATTTATTGATGGAAAAATAAGTATACAAAAATACAAATTAATGTTTTCAATACAGTATCCATGATCATCATTGTTTTAAACCATATGTTCGCTTTAACCTATTAGTTATTAGTTAGTTTAAATCAATATTTTAGCTGGTTGCACCACCTGACAACATATTAGTAATGACAGCGAATATACTGAAAAATTGTAATTTTCTTTCAAATACAAAAAAGGTGTTTTGGTCAACAGTCTCTACTGAAGTAATGAACTGATTAAAAACATGATATCAAATTCAGTTAAAACAACTAGGCTACAGTGCAGTGGATACACTGTATCAAGTTGTAATTGAACAACAATGTTTTTAATGTTCCTCTCCCTGTGCTTTCACTGGTTTTGGTTCCACTGTTCCACTACCTCACTTTTTGCTGTTCTGTTCTGGACCGCTGGCTAATTGGGAGTTTCACAGTTTTCCCTCTATCTTCCTCCTCAGACATCTATAAATAGGGATGTTGGATCACTTTTTTTGCCCCTGATCTGGGTCATTTAATATTATAATCTGCCAATTCTGAGTCCCGATCCGATACTTGTATTTTACTAGATAATACAGTTGCACAGTGTACACTTCAGGATGGCTATGTTTAATTAAATTTCTCTATCCTTTAAAGTATCCTTGTGTGTTGCTTCGGGGCAGCTTTGGATTGAGTTACCTGAGTGAACTCACTGTATTCTGTTTAGTGTTCATTTTTTAGGTGCCTTATTAAATTGGTAGTATTGAACACAGCTCTTCTGAAGCTAGTAAACACAACTTATTCTCATGAAATTAAAATTAAAACAAAATTAATTAAAAACAAATTTTTAAATTTTAATTATCAATCAAAACATTTTTTGCAACTTTCCTTGCAGTTGCGCCACCTGGCATACTGGTTGCACCACCTGACTTTACAACTTATTTCCAATGAAACAGGCTTATAGTATGAAACTTGTATTAACTTTTTCTTTTGATAGCAAGTTCATACATATATTGTTTTGATTAAATAAAGAGTTTTATGATAAATTAATAATTTTCATTGGTTGTACCACCTGACATGGAAAGTGAACCAGTCTGACTATAAGTTAAACATAGGTATTTCTATCATTATTTGAAAGGGATTTACAAACCTTTTCACTCAGACAATAAGGTTACTTGGGGTCCTCTGGATGATGCAATAACCTGTTACTGTTAATACATTTTCATTTCGGAAATGTCACAGTATTTTATTTTGAATTGAAGATGCTTAAAACACAATTTAAAATCTTTTCTTAATCTGTTTATTTGCACGGACGGTTGCACCACCTGACATTTTGGGAGTTTTAGGTGCCAGAACATAAAATAATATATATCATTATAATGTTGTGAAAATGTATTCACACAAAATGGGTTTTGTAGAATAAAGTGATATATGTCGTGAATTGATTAAAATTACTTTAACAGAAAAGAATTCACTCGGACACAAAAATATGCATGTCATGTCATTGACCCATTTTCACAGTAACCTACAAAGTAAAACACCATTTACAGGAGAAATAACTACATATATGCACTTAGACAGACTGCATGTTATTGTGGCAGTGTACAAATTGAGCTTATTGAGAATACAGCTTGTTCCTCACATACAAATGGCCTTTCTAGTTCTGCATAAAAAGACACAATAATGCATTCAAGGAAACATTTCCACAATGTTAAAATCAAAAGATTTTGAAATGATGATGCGCATCTGTTGGCACTGGTTAAATATGAGGATGGTCGAGTTTCATATTCCAAATTAGTTTTAGTAGTCAGCCATGAACAAACATAAGCTAAAATGATCAACAAAATTAAGGCTGTTCATTTGTCAACTGTGCCTGACCATCTTTCAAGCTGGATGATGAAGTCTTTCCCAGATGAAGCAGATGAAATGCAGTGGCAGAACAGCTTAGAATGAAAATACAAAATTGTTCATTTAATTTCCTTTATTCCATTTTTTCCACTTTATTTTTTTTTACTTTGTGCACCAAATGTTGTGGACAAATGGACATCTACATGTAAAAAAAAAATACAGAATAGAAAATATTATGGGTGTGACGAGATCTCACACCACGAAATCTCGCAAGATTAAATTGTGATGGGAATTCTCGTCAGGTAAAATACTGTCTCACGAGACGCAAACTACATTTTTCACACACTGTCAAGCCACACATTAATTTTCTCATGTAGTGAAATACAAATGTATAACTGATAAGATAGACTCACTCATCATGTCAGAGGACACAGATAGGCCCATGTGGGAGAGATTCTGAATGTGCAGAAAGTTTTGACCATGAGCAGAAGATTTGCTAAAACACAGGAGCCATTAAAGTCCAGGAGTTTATAACTGAATTAAAATTAAATAATTTATCATTATGGTGAAAAGGTGCCACAGTCACATTTAAAGAGGTTACTTCCTCAAGCAAAGACACAAAGAGGAGGGAAGACTAAATCATGAATCAGCAGGGATGATATTAAATAAGTTGATCTACAGGAGAAACAGATCTGATAGCAGCACAGAATGACTTAGAGCTGCACTGACTAAGATTCTGTTATAATTAGACTATAGATTCTGAATTTTCACCTGCCACCAATTTTCATATAATTCAGCATTAAAGATTTCTTAAAAATAATGTTAAATGAACCATGAACCCAATCTCAAATCTCGTCTTGTCTCGTGGGTTAAGTGTCTCGTCACACCCCTAGAAACTATACAGCATCATAAGACCATACACAATTACAAAGTGATGTTCCCAAGAAATAAAAAAATGTGTTTTTAAGAGGTTTCATAAATGCATCATTGGACTTGAGTTGCTAGGAAACAGCAAACACTGCAAACTGAAAAATATATTTGGGTACATTTATAAAGCTTATGTCTGAAACTGTGTAATAGACACACATACTAGACACACAGGAGTCACATAATTAATATATTATATGAGTTATTTTCATCAAATAAATAAATGCTTAATATCTATTTCCTTAGAGCACACACAGAGTTAAATTGTTTAGTTATTACAATTCTTGTAAACAGTAAGAATTTCATTTGTGTAGGAGTACCCAACTCTTCGTATGTCAGAACATCCTTGAAGTTTTCAAAACAGTTCCTACCAGGCAATAATAATGTAATATTGGCGACCAAAAAAATATTAAATAGATAAAGGCAACATGTTTTTCAATGTGACACTACATGATTTTGTAGTTTAAGGGTTAAACCCCCTAGTATTGTCCTTCAACTATATAATAGCACTGAACGTTTAAGTGAATTATAACACACTGCTTGTCAACAGTAAACCTTATTTATTTACATTTCAGCTCAGTTGTAAATCTTAATTCAGCGATGGCCACTATAAAAACAGAGGAAACCTGAATGTAAAAAACAGAAATCAGTTAGCAATCAGAGCAAGGAGTCAAGGCTGCATGAGGATCAGGATGAGATGACCCTTACTTGCTCTCTTGTAGCACAGCAGGTCAATGAACAGCAAACTGCATCTCCTCCTCATTGATTGACCTGTCAGAGCACGTCAATGCACCCACAGACAGAATAAGCCCTTCCATTACACACAAGCACACATGAACACACAAATCTCTTTCCTCGAACTACAGGAAAACTGAGGGTAAAGTGAAACCTGCTCCTGCCCTCCCACCAGCCAGACTCCAGGGTTGATAGAATAAGTCAAGATGGATTAATTCAGGTAGCAGTCACATGATTATTGGAATTGCCACATGCTGAATTTTGTACATGCGGGTGGTTGTGATAATGATCGGCACTGCAATTTACTTTACCAACTTTACTGTCTGAGTTTTGCAGGTCACCACTTTCCCTGCACACTATCTGGAAAAGAAGTAACTTGTTAATAATGTCAGACATGAGACATTTGGGGAAATGTGCTCATTTGCTTTCTTGCTGAGAGTTAGAAGAGAAGATCAATATCACTTTCATGTCTGTACAGTAAATTAAGCCACAGCCAGCAGCAAGTAAGCTGGGCAAACAGACTGGGAACATGCTCATTTCCAGGCTCATATTTTTGGGGGGGGGGGTGGGGTGGGGGGGTGTTCTAGAAACCTTTTACATGCTTTGACGTTCAAAAAACACATTATTTTTCATATAATGTCCATTGCCTCTGCGCCTCTATTCACCCTCTGTCTGAGCATTACATTTTAGCTCCTGTCTCTCCTGAGGCCTCTCTCCCAAAAAGCCCACTTTCTTCTGATTGGCCAACTGGAAGCCTACAGAGAGACCAAGTTGGAGATGAATAGAGATGTATTGGGGCTCTTCCCCCAGAGTAAATAGGATCTGACATTACCGCTGCACTCGCTGCTATAATACTTGTATTAAATAAACAACAGTTGTGTTAAGATTCAGGATTGATGTTGAGGAAAAGTGTTTTTTTTACAATAATGAATCTGAAAGCATTTGTCATTTATTTTGTGTTTGTTTATGAACCAAATTATTTTGGTTAGATTTCAAAAATTCTTTAAGACTATGGCTTTAGATATTTACCATCCATCCATCGTCAACCGCTTATCCTGCGTACAGGGTCGCGGGGCCTGGAGCTGACATCGGGCGAAAGGCGGGGTACACCCTGGACAGGTTGCCAATCAATCGCAGGGCCACACATAGACAAACAACCAGTCACAATCACATTCATGCCTGAGGACAATTTAGGGTCACCAATCAATCTAGGTCGCACGTCTTTGGATGGTGGGAGGAAGCCAGAGCACCTGGAGAGAACCCACGCAGACACGGGGGAGAACATGCAAACTCCACACAGAAAGGCCGGGGCAACCGGGGTTTGAACCCGCAACCTTCTTGCACTGGACCACCAAGCCGCCCGCTTTATATATTTACGAAAAAGAAAAATCATATTCTTTTACGAAAAGATTGATATTCATTGTGATAGAAAAGCCTATTTGAACCTCTTAATCTTATTTAAAAAATATTAGGCCTACATTCACAAATACAACATTTCAAAATAAATCAAACATTGTATTGAAGCATTATATAGTCTGAAGAATTTAAAACAGTAAAACTGTATAAAGACTTAATTATTTTTCTTTAATGCCTTTGTTGCTTGTTACGTGATCCCCCTGTGTGCCTAGTTGTGCCATGTTCTATTATTCATTCAGTCATTTAATGTAGGCTGTTTTGGTTGAAGATTGTCATATGAGATGAAATACAATTCAATAAAAACAACAGTTGTGTTGTCTATCAGACAAGAGCATTTTTTATTGAACACAATGTTGTTAACCTGTGAATGGTGATATGAAATGTTAGTGTAGGGAGTAGCAAGCACTTTCGGAAAGGCCCTGTTGTGATCTCCCAATTGACACTTTTCACACATTCTCGCGTCACACATTTGTGAACAACTGATAACATTGAAACACAGTGCAAATCAACTCTGCCCAGAAAAGATGAGGAAAGATTAAATCACGTCTACATGTGTGTTGACTCAGCAGGGGTAATATTACATGAGAAAAGAAAAATCTACAGGAGAATACATATATGAAAGCAATACACATTGCCTGAGAGAACTTACCGCATTATATTCTGTTGTGTTTTTATGTCACATGCCGCCTGAATTTTGTATTCCTTTATAAAAATAAAGATATTCCCCCATAAAATGATGCAGAAAAGGCAGAAATTGGTGCAGAAAATGTCACCACAATGCAGCAAATTAAGCAGCTAATGTTCAACATTTTTCAGACCCCCAATTAATATGTATCCACTCCAATGTTGAAGCAAAACCTATGCTCTTGCGTTCCAGCAACAAAATTACTCCATAAATTCCCTACAATGCAACCAAACAGATGACACACATATTCCGAGGGCAACATTCCTAGATTAGTGTTGTAGTCAACACCACCCAAACTGAGACCAAGATGCTACATAGTTTATGGGGCTGTCTCGTCATTGTTTATCAAGTGAGATTAATACAGAATAATTCTTTATGGTTTAGGTAACCAGTAGTTATTATTACAAAGATTTTGCTGTATCCTCCCACTCCAAGACTGCCACAGCTTCTCCTATCTCCCACATTCACTTTCGTGTGAAGGAGGAAGGGTTACAGCTGTTAACAAACATTTTAAAGAGGTGGTATTATGCTTTTTGGCTTTTCCCATCTCCTTTATTGAGTTATATACCTTTTTTATGCATGTTTTATGTAATAGGTTTGCAAAGTGAAAAAGCCTAAAGTCCACCCCAAAAGAGTTCCCATCTCCCACAGAAAACACTGCTCTGAACTGACTGAACACATCTTGTTTGTAGTCCATCCTTTTCCCTTTAATCCCTGTGATGTCACAAAGCCAAATGCATCTCATATAACGCTTGCCAAGCGGCT
The DNA here is from genome assembly GCF_021292245.1 of Micropterus dolomieu. Lineage (NCBI taxonomy): Eukaryota > Metazoa > Chordata > Actinopteri > Centrarchiformes > Centrarchidae > Micropterus > Micropterus dolomieu. Next base: position 11,946,801 of record NC_060157.1, read on the forward strand.
AGTCCGACACACCCTCAAAAACACCGGTGGAAAACCACTGAGCTGCAGCACACCTCTCCTCTCCCTTCCAAACACTAGCTACCCTCCAGGCAGTCAATGGACATAAAGTTGTCACTGTGATGTAGTGACAGAATTCAGTTAAAACTTTACGAATGAAAGATATATTTGTTACAGATTAATAACTCACCACTCTGAAACTCTTGCTCCAGTCTATGTTGCCAAGCTGGTCGGCAGCATGTATAGCTGAACCGGAGCTGGCTTCTCAATGACCCGCCCTTCTCTGCTTCTGATTGGCTAGTAGTCTTTAACTAGGAACTGCGCATGTGCAACTAACAACAAAGATCATTTAGATACAAGATGTATCACTCCATAGTTAAAACGAAGCGTTCAACACAAGTGAAAAGACGAGCTGCAGAAATGTGCAGTATGATAAAAAAAATATGGTGTTTTTTGAAAATTAAACCATGTAAACCTATTCTGGTACAACCCCTAAATAGAATTTTGAACATGAAGATACCACCATAATACCACCTCTTTAAATTTGCAATGAATCACGTTATTGGTTGGAATACCAATCAAAGTTAGGATGTATCAGACAGTGCACAGGCAATTTATTGATATTCCCACAGTTGTGATCTTCCTGACCTTGAAATAAAATCCTGATTCCTCTATGTTTGAGACTGCAAAAAGACTAAGTAGAATTTCAGCCGATTACAAGATGAGGCTAAGACCTTCAAAAAGTCAATCTCGAGCAACACAACACCATCCCAGATACCTACTTAGGTTTGGTCTCCCAATTTAGGCTATGATGTCTGGAAGTTGGCAAGTACATCAGTCATACTTAAAATGGTGAGTTTGGCACTGTATTTAAATGGAGAAATCTAAAAGTGGTATCAGTTAGTTGTCATCTAAGACAAGAAAGCGAATAAGCATATTTTCCATAATGTCAAACAATTCCTTTAACTGACAAAAAACTATGACTGAGGAACAGCTTCTCTCTTGCACTTGATGTGACACCACACATAAGCTGTCTGTCTATCATTAAACACATTGCAATCTCCATCTGGTTGAATTTTATTTTGGCTACAGTGCTCGAGTTTGGATAAGGCAGGCGCAGACAAAACACACACAAACACACATAAACACACACAAGTGGTTCTATGACTGTTGCCAGGAGAGGTGATATTGTCATATAACGTGAGTGTGGGGGAGATTAAGTGCTGCATTTTCCCCTTTGTGCACTTGACCAAAGCATCCCATGACGTTAATGTCATTGACATCACCAGTAACTGCATTTTGTGAAAGCTTATTTTATGTCTGCTGAATGAATTTGTCAGCATTAACCAAACTCTAGACTCCATAAAAGCACCAATTAATCTTTCCATTTTAGTAAAAAGGCTGCATTTTTGAACAACTATGCAGCCGACAGTAATCTGAATTCATTCATGTGTACTTATTTTGCAAATAAGCACAAATTCATTCCTGAAAAGTGAATGTGTATTACTTTGAAATGTTTTTGATAAATGCAACAAAGTATAGCCAATTTGCACTTATATGAGTCTAAGGGAACTTGTATTCTGCAAAGGTTTTTTTTATTGTTTCTTCAAACTGATTTGTCTATTTTACCTACACTGGCTTTAGCTTTCCTCTTTTCTCTGTCAAAAAGTCCCTTGGACGACCCAAATAACTGACATTTTAACTATGCATCCTTAAATCAAAACAGAACATTTAAGAAAAAAGTTTGAGAGTTTGAACTATTCAATTTCCCACCATAATCACAGTGATATATTAAACATAATAAGTTTTGCTAACGACATCATTAGCTAAGCTGTTTTAATCTCTCTGTCAACATACTTATCTTCATAAAACACATTGGTGGTACAGTAGTGGCAGTAAACCTTACTGATGTGACCAAATGATGCTTTAGTCAACTCTGTCACAGCTCTGCGGTGAATTTAACAGAATAATGATGTCAGGATAAAGCCATTCAGTATGTTTGAAGAAAAAAGTTGTGAAAAACTTTAAAGAAAGACATAGACAACATAGTCTGATAATATATGTGTGTTGCAGAAATATTTTCTAACCCAATAATCTTGCAACCCCTAAAAATCATCTCCTGGCCCCCTGTAGGTCCAGACACACCAGTTCAAATACATTTCTTTAACGAGATCTTGCGGTTCCAAGAATAAAATTATTTTCACAAAACACAATAGCAAGATGCTCCAGAATCTGAAAAAAAACTGTGTTGTCATGATATCTGCCATGGTGGAAGAAGTACTCAGATTCTTTACTTAAAGGCAGGGTAGGTAAGTTTGAGAAACTAGCCAGAAACTGCTAGATTTTGAAAGTATCCAACAGAGAAACTCCCACCCCCTCCCTTCCGGGGTCCTTCCAAAGCCACGCCCCCAAAACACGTGAACGCGCGTTGCCGACACCGCAGGAGGACAAGGACAGTGTGAGCGGAGAGCTGCGGCTCACATCAGGGGTAAGAAAACATCTAACTTTATCATTATGAAAATAAACAACTAACCCGGCTGTTAGTACTCACTATCAAGCTAGCATGTTATTATTGGATAGGTTTAAAAAGACTGAGTTTTAATCAGTAACGAGCTGGGTAGCTAACTGTTAGCAACAGGTAGCTGTCCTAAGAGCTGTGGTAACACTGGGCAAAGCTAAAAACAGGCTGATACACTTTTTACCGTTTCCACCAGTTACACTACACAAACGTGTATTTCGTGTTAGACTCATAACATGTACGTTGTTTTGCATGTTAGAGCTTCCATGGTGACAGCATTATTGTCTCTGATGAGGACTGCACCCCAGAGCCAAGCACAAACCGGGACAGGACCGGGGTCGAGGCGAAGCAGAGGAAGGAGGGCTGCCGGGGTCCGAGGAAGAAGAGGCAGGACGGAGAGGACGAGGTGCAAGCCAAGGAGCACATCTTCTAGGAGCTGCGTCGAGCTTCACGCTCCAACAACAGCATACACTGAAAAAAGGGAAAAAGGGGGGTTGTTCACTTTACAAATAACAGTTCGCATACACGACACAACTGATTTATGTTCCTTCTCTGAAAATATGTCAGTCATGTAGAATTATACTAATCTTGATTGATGTTTAATTTTTAAGTCTCAGTCATGTTAAGAGCAAAGGACGTTGTTATGTTTTGTCTGGAAACTCCGCCCACTGGGAGCAGCTCTTTGAATGAAAACTTCACCGAGGGCGCCATTTTTTCGATTCGGTCGGTTGAATTCATCAGTCTGGACAGCTCTTCACACAGTAAAGGTAATACAACTTTGTCATGTTGGTCAGAAACAGATGTAAGTTAGTCACGTTAGGTGCATCATTTTGACCGTGTTGAGGTTTTTATCTGCCAGTAACATCGAGCGACACGAATTAGTCAATGTCAAAGTCAAGGTTAGCTAACATTACCACTCGTTAGCGTTAGCTTTGCTAAAGCCCTTCAATGCTTGGAGAGCTCTCCACAAGGTAAAGGTAATTAAATCTTGTCAAATGTCTGTCTGCATTATAGATATTCCTGTTAGGCGCATTATGTTCATTGAGCTGAGGTTTTTAAGGACTGAGTTAGCAAAAATGAGCAACATGAATAGTTAATGGTAATGCTACGGTTAGTTAACGTTGCTAGTTGCTAGCGATGCTAATGGGGGTGACTTTTATTGTAAGTGTATTAATAAATCTCACAATGTGTGCACAGTGTGTGCTTTTATAGTTTGACCATTCATACAATAGGTACAGTAGTCACTGACTTTCAGAGGTAACAGTTAGCTTAATGTAACGTTAGTCTTAGTCTGCAGACTGCTGTACAATGAAATTCAACATGCTCTTAATGTCACACTTATCAGTAAGGTTAAGCATTCATTCTTCGACCACATTCTTCACAACTTATTCTTAATAAGGTTAGTCCAGGCTAAAGTGTAACTGCAGTTTTTTTTATGACAGTGCACATGCTCTGTGCTTATTAATTAGGAAGCAGCACTTGATAAAGTCGGTAAAGTTAATGTTCTGTGTTTTCTAAATTTAGCTTGGTGAAAGCTAAACTGCTCATAACATTAGCACTTATTTACAATACATAGATATCCCTCCAACGTCCTCAATATCTTTATCTCCAGTAACTCCATGTAGAGGAGGTGCATTACTCTGATTAGAGCGATTCTTACTTTATCCTTACATGTTTCATAATTTACATTTTCTGTTGGAATTAATCTGTCCAACACAACGCTGTCAATGTTGGAGACCCAGCTTAAAAAAAAAGTTATTAGCAAGCATGTAAAGAGCCTAGCTAATAAGGAGAGCTATGTTAATGTTAGAATGCAGCTGGATTTTCGAGGCTAGCACCCTGTATATAACTGATAGTCAACATCGACTGCACTGTTATTCTGTGGGAAACACTGGACATGTTTAAACTAGATTGTCAAGACTTTCAAAAGATCCTGGGTATTTTCTTGCTGCAATCTTTGGTAAAATATAATGAAGTCTAATACAGTCCTGTAATAAATCCTGCTGCCATGAAGGTTATAAGGTGCAGTATTTGTTGTCACAGACCACAAATTCGACTTAGTCTGCCTGTAGGTTTGTTTTGCATTTATGCAGCATTTTGGTTATGTTTGGTAATGAAGGTACTAAAGAAGTGTTGTGTATATGATGAAATTTTTAAGGACTCTCAACTCCATGACTTGTTTCTTATTCCCCCTGACTTAGGATGATGACATTGATGTTCGGCGGGAATGCATACTCAAGGGGCTGTGTGTGTACCTCAATGAAGACCTGGAAAAATGAGCGAGAGAATACACTGTGAGTATAATTATTAGGGTTCAGTACTTTTGAGATTGACGTCACCTCTACAGTACCATTAATGTCACCATTGATCTCCTTACAGTGCTGTGTCATCCTTATTTTAGCCACTTTCACAGTTAACTTTGCACATACTGTCGATAGTATTTACTGTTTGTTTTTGTAAGCAGTGTTTTCATCAATCTGATCAACTTAGTATTTTCAGAAAGCGAGCCAGCTTAGCTATTCAGCAAGCCTGTCGGCTACTAAAATGAAGAAAAGCAGTATGGCTTATGAGGAGTGCTGTCAGCTGTATGGAGATTTGCTCAGTCTGTGTGTAAGTTCTCACTCAAACTGATGCTGATAAAAGGGCAAAATGGGCAGATAACATTAGTAAGGAGACATTCACCATCACCAGATGGTCCAGGGTGTGTAGCAGGTATTTTGGACACGTGAGAACAGCTGAGAACAGGCACCTGCCAGGGGCTCATGCAGCCTGTTGTTACTCAGCACTTCTGTGGTTTATCAGTGAAGTGTGTGGATTTGCACACTGAAGTCTGTGTTAGTGACAAGACACATACAGTGGGGGAAAAAAGTATTTGACCCCTTGCTGATTTTGCAGGTTTGCCCACTTACAAAGAATGCAACGATCTATAATTTTAATCAAATGTACATTCTAACAGTGAAAGACAGAATCCCAAAGAAAATTCCAGAAAATCACATCATATGAATTTATAAAAATTGATAACCATCTGATGAGGAAAAACAAGTATTTGACCCCCTACCAAACAGCAAGTATTCTGGCTCCTACAAGCCAGTTAGTCTTTCTTTAAGACACAGCCCCAATCCCAACCAATTATCTACATCAAATACACCTACCTCACCTCGTTACCTGTATAAAAGACACCTGTCAACACCCAAACAACCAGCATCCAACATCAGCACTATGGGCAAGACCAAAGAGCTTTCTACGGACATCAGGGACAAGACTGTTGATCTGCACAAGGCTGGGATGGGCTACAAGAGAATCGGAAAGCAACTTGGAGAGAAAAGATCAACTGTCGG
>NC_060157.1:11952673-11954297 GCF_021292245.1 Micropterus dolomieu
TGCCAGGGGCTCATGCAGCCTGTTGTTACTCAACACTTCTGTGGTTTATCAGTGAAGTGTGTGTGGATTTGCACACTGAAGTCTGTGTTAGTGACAAGACACATATATCTGCTTTATGCTTGTGTCCTATGAAATGCCTGTATCCTAACAACATTATTATAATTCATTTTAGTAGCAAGCTAGGCTAGCTGACTGCCTAAACTAGCTCACTTTCTACACTTTAAAAAATGAACAGTAAACACTATTAAGTATGTGCAAAGCTAACAGTGAAAAGTGGCTAAATGAGTATAAAACAGCACTGTAAGGAGATCGGCAGTTAACAGTACTGTAGTAGAGCTGACAGGAAATCAGCTGACGTGCGGTTCATGAAACAGTGGACGTCACACTGCATTGTGAAAGTAGTACGCTCTTGACTGTGGAGCGTGCGTGAGTCAGTGAGTTGTCAGGAAAGAAATAAAATACTGATTAGCTTCAGTTCAAAATTGAGCCTTTGCTGACCACTAGGTGAGGCCATGGAGAGGGGTGGGGACTCTTAATGCTAAATACTTTCTAAAATCCATACTGATTTTCCATTATATCCTTCATACTTTTGCCAGTATGACGTGAAGTTGGCATTAAATTTAATTCAATGTGAAATTATCTGAATAATCTGAAATTCGGTTTGAATTACTTTTTGATGAATCATCCAGCCCTAAAAGTAATAGATAGCAACTCTGTGTTTCTCTGCAAAATGTTAAAATGTGTCACCAAACATACCCAAGTAAAGTCTGAGAAATATTAGACTAACTGATAATGACAGAATTGTTAGTTGTTGACCTCTTGTTCCATTTAATAGACACAGTATAATTCAAATTCATAAACATTCACTGACAGATCCCATGTAGTTACATAAAATACATTGATCTTTTTATACAAAACATTAGAGTATTGCTTTGGTACTGGCTACATTTCCTAATGCCAAGCTGCCAACTGTAGTTTTAGGGAAAATCTTAAATGGGTAAAAGTGATTAAAAAAAACAACAACAACAACACAGGACTTTAGTAACTGGAGACTCTTAATATATAAAAAACAAAATTCCAAACAGGAGCAAAACATTTTTTTTATCATAAACTTAGTATGATGGTTTCTGTGCATAATAGGCTTAAGGTTTTGTTTTTTATTTCCTCTCATATGGCTTCTTTTGTGACTGTGCATTCTGCAGGCAGAAGACAAAGACCTGAGGAGCCATTGAGGAGACCATGGTGAAAATACGTGAGATGCCACTGATGGACCAGAGGACATTGGGCTTGTCCTGGAAGGCCAGGTGGTACTGCATGATCTGGACAACGTTGCCTTAGCTGCTGCCATGTTGTTTGGACTAATGTATGCCTTGAACTACCCTCCTGAACTTAAGTACTCTTTCAAAGTGCTCCAGAAGTTGTGATGGAGCTGGACGACAACACACTGTCAAAGAAAGCCCAGGGACTCAAAAACAAACTATAAGTTAGCTTTTGCCATTTTAGGCAGCCTGCATACAACAGTACCCTTTCTTCTTGGAATATGGACCATTGCTGCTTTTTTATTGGAATGGACTTTTGACACTTATGCAACTCACTTGCTCTGACTTTGTTTACTGCAAGTGTA
>NC_060157.1:11954397-12042860 GCF_021292245.1 Micropterus dolomieu
AAATGCCTTTTCTGTACACTTGCAGCATAAACAATCAAGCAACTACATTTATGTCTTATGTCTGAAATAATGACATCCAAATGTGGAATAACACTTATTTATTGTTATTAAATACTACTAAAACTACAACCTATATCACAAATAGATCATTTTTAAAACATCAATAAAAATAAGTACATACAGGAAGAGACAAGGTGTGTCCAGATGTATCGACTGATTATGAAGACAGACTTTACTCATAGCATCGTATCGCTGCCGTGGAGATGATTAAATATATCACAGTCACCTCTCTGACATGATTACCACATTTCAAAACCAACCATATTACTTTTTGTTTTACATTTTGCTGTATCTAGCAACATAGTTGGGGCAGGGACACCTGACTGAACCCCATGTTGACGGGGATCATCAGGTCTCCTGGTTCTGCTTCTAGGCATCTCCTCAGTAGTAGACAACAGTTGGAGGAGGAGGATGGCACTCTGGAGGTCTGTGATGTAACTGTAGTTCTCCACCTTCAATGAGTACAAGCTCCACTTCCTGGACTTTTTGTTGTACACCTTGCTGTACCTGATAATACAGAAAGGAGGATCAGCTTAGTGAAAAGTTTCTAACACCTGACATTGTTCTCTTATAGAGTAATTAGTAAAATATTTGTTAGAAGACTGCAGGTGACCTGAGGGCACAGTAGAAATAAAACATACAGGATTTTTTACTTCTGGTAAAATAAGTAATGGCATAACACCAGTTACAGTAAAAGGTTTTCACACAGTATGTTTAGCTACGAACAATGTCAAACTATATTATAGGTAGCTTATGTACCAGAAACACAAATACTTGGGGACCTTTAGCCATCATTGTTTATGTACACTAATGTTGAAATGTCTTTCTCATAACTACAAACACACAGCTACATCATTTGTAAAAGAGTAACATACAGTCAAACAACGCCTGCAGACACAACATAATTACACAAACAGATTAGATACAAGGTGATAAGACAGGTGTAAACATAGTATAGTAAACCTAGATGGTGAATAACTAAACCGGCGCAATCTACACCTACCTTACATAATATTAGCATTGGAAAACACAGCTTGCGCTGCTGTTTTCCAGCTCACCTACAGCTAGATATAATTCATCGCCTCTACTCTGGCTCTTACACCAGCCTGCACTCGTAGCAACCGTTAGCTGTATGCTAAGTAGGTAGCTACGTTTGCTAGCGATGAAAGTAACAAATTACCATCAAAATGATAAAATCCAGATTACCTGTCCAGCAGAAATAAAGCCACCACGGTGTAACTTTTCAGCCCCTTGGTGTTCCTCAGTTGTCAGTCACTATCGTAAAGCCACGCAGATATTACCACCGGTCTGACCGCTTCGCTTGTCAGGTCTGAGAGAGCTGACTGGGTGCGCGCATGGGGGCAGCTCCTGTAGCAGCACAGCTGGTAGTTATGGCAGCGAGGTAGAGTGACAATCAGCCAGCCAATCATTGCATTCGGTCCGAATGGAACGAGTGGCTGTGTTTACTGCAGCCGTGAGAGGACTACAGACAGCCGATTTTTATACTCTCTTTTTCAGTGCACCTAACTTTTTAATATGCATTGGTGTATAAAGACAGTTTCAACAAATATGAGGAAAAGTGTTTCAGAAGCAACTTGCCTACCCTGCCTTTAAGTAAATGCAGGGTACAATGTACAAAATACTCAATGAAGTGTAAACCTCCCGCATTTAAAACATTACTTAAAGTCAAGTTAAGGGGCAAAATGCAAAGTAAAAGTAATGAAAGAATATATGGGAAAAAAAATTAAAAGTCTGTCTTCAAACAGTACTTACGTGCCTATATGTACATTGAAAGTGTTTTTGGTCTGTACAATTGTTCTTTATGTCCGTACTGGTTCTGAGAAGATCCTTTTTTAAAGTGTAAGTGAGGGGGGACAAAATCCCCCCTCACTTACAGAACAAGACTTTAGACTTTGTTACCCATCACTTATATTGGATTCACTACAGGAAGGGATCTCTATTGCTTTAAGATGTACTTTAGTATCCATGTTTTAATATTGCTCAGAAATATTTCCAGAGAGACACTTTCGAAGAGAGACACAAGCGTAACATCAAACATTTTCTCAGTGTGCATGCTCGTTACTTCGGTGCATAAACATCTGTTAGAGTGGCTAATTCCAAATTCATACTTTCTCATGATGATGAATTTAGAAGATTTCTAACTCAAGGCTTTGGTTAACTAATTAAGTGTCTGAGATAACGCTACAACTGAACAGGCAAATTCTGAATCAATAAACAACTAAATTCATAATCCAAATATTAACTTTGAGATTATCAGAGGAGGGGATGCTCAAAAGACTCAATATCAGAATCGACCATATGTATCAGAATGATGTTCCAGATGTTTCCCATTTGCTTAGATAATAAATTCGCTTTTTATAGTAGATTAGAAAACACATGGCTGCAACATTTTCTCCATAGAATCCTATTAGTAGCTATCAGGAACATCACAGGGGTTCACTTAGAGTGCTTTTTCTAATATTTTTAAAATGACATTAACATCTAGCCAGGTATGGATATATAGTATATCTCCCTTGAGGGAGCTCTGTATTTCCTCATATTCTCTATCATTGACTTTCATTTCCTCTATGATGGCTGGAGGATGTGAGGGACAGAAGATGGTCCGGGAATGAGGGAATGGCCCAAGCCTGATCTATCTAATGGTTGCTTTAGTGGACTGCCGGACCGCCTCTGGACCCAGACATAGCACACATCGAGTGAAACAGAGATGGCAGGGCGGTCTGTGTTCTGAGTCCTCTCCAAGTAATGCATTTACTCTGAGTGTTCCAAAGTGTGCCGCTCTGTGTAATAAGAATAAACAAAGAGCCATACTGCATTGGCTTTATTGTCTTACATCAATGTTGATTTATTCACAGCCGTAGTGGGCTATTGTATGCAGATTGCCTGATGCCCCCGCGGTGAACTCCTCATCTAATCCTTTCAGAGAGTAACTGCACTGCAGGGGAGGAGTGGACTCTCAAGAGAAATAAGAGAGGGTTCAAATAGTCAAGAGAACCACAAAACCACACAAGAGGGAAAAAAACCCTGAAACTTTACGCTGGCCTTTCCACAGGGCACCACATCGAAAAGATATTCGATTCATACAGAGCTTACTAAAGAACCACAGTCTGGAAGGCAGTGGTAGGTAGGATGAGTGTTATGATACAATGAGAGTCATTTAAATAAGGCATAAAGGCACCTAAAAGCTGAGATGGTAAGCGATAATGTTTCCTCCTGGGTCAGTGAGACCACACCCCAGAGAGAACAGCTGCAACTGACCATATTATGGCTAGCGAGGGACAGGGATAAAGGAGTGAAGCTCTGGGCTCATAGTACTGCCTGCAATCAGATTTAGATTCCATTCGTACATCCAAATCATATTATGCTCCACAGCTATTCACAGAGTAGCTATCTATCGCTCACATATACACACACTGTCAACATGATCCACCATCTGTCAGTACTTACCTACACAGAGCTTCTAGATACGGCCCTGATGGAGCTGCTGTATTAGCTGTTGCTTCTCTGCTGTGTGCATGCTTTGCTTTAGAAATAATTTAGAGAACTCTATAAGTATGTTGCATCAACACATTCAACTATGTTAACAAGCATGAACAGCAGCATTTTTGCATCTTCTGATGTAATCGTCAGATTTTATCATGTACAGCTGTGGAAGAAATAACCAATCCACATCCATATAATTTATTTCCCATTAAATGCTTGCTGAAAAGTTTATGAGATCTTAGTGCAACAATTAACACTTTGCTTTCATGAGTAACATATGTGATGTAATATGAATCTGCAGATACAGTATTGGGAACTGGGAAGGTACAATAGGCAGTCTAAGAAAAAAGAAAACATGTTCTTATTGTTTTTTTGGTTGTGAAATGTCTTACATTCAAATCCCCTTTGTATTCTCTTCCTTGGTTTCAAATCTTCCATTTTCTTCATTTCCACACAAGATAGAGCCTCAAGCATTTACAGTCTCCCTTATGGGGGACTTAACTAAATGAGTCTCTATCTTCCTTTGGCTTGTTTTATGTTACTACAGAGCTCTTTTAACTAAATTTCAGGATGGTTTGTGTGATCGCTGCAGCCTCTATGACTGGAGGTTTCCAAGTTTGGAGTTTTAACAGGGTTTTGTCCAAAAAATATCTATCCAAACCTCTATTCTGCACAAATGAGACAATCTGTAGATAACCTGTCCTCTCTACATCACCCTTTTCTCTCACATCTCCCCCTGCGGTGTTTATAACTGTTCCTACAGCAAAAGGTCAGCTGTTGATTGGTGCACTGTGTGACCACATAATCAAGCAGGGGGGTGATTTAAGATAACTCTAAGATGAGACATCATTTGGCTCACGGAATAATGTGCAATATTTCAAGGGGTGAGGCTAACTGAGGGTGAGGCTAAAAACATGTTCCTCATATCTTTATTTCTTGCAAAATTAACCCCACCTCCCAGGGCAACTGTAATGATACGAGCATTACTTCAAGTGAGAGGTCAAAATATAAAATATACACGTGCAGCTACAATAAAGTTGTTACTCTGCTCCTGAACGAAGCTGATCAGAAAGTTTATTCATCCATTTAAGGTGGTGTCCAGCAAACAATGTGGCCTTTGTAGATCATTGGCAGATTTTCTGGGGAAGACCTGGTCTGATTCGGAGAGACGGCATCCATCCCACTTGGTAAGAAGCAGCTCTCGTTTCTAGAAATTTGGCCAAGTTTGTTAGACCAGGAGGCAGAGTTGCAGTCTAACACACTTCTCTGCTCCGCCGTTTCAGGAGTTACTTAGTGAAAACCCTATAGTGACGGTGTCTGTCCCCTGACCATTGAAATTATTTAAATCAAAGGCAAACGGAAGAGGAAAACCTCATAAAAATTAAAACCACAAGAGCAATAGTGCAAACGAATAGGAAAATTAAATGTGGACTCTTAAACATCAGATCTCTCTGTTCTAAAGGTGTACTAGTAAATGAACTAATATCAGATTATGATATTGATTTATTTTGTCTTACTGAAACCTGGCTGGGTGATGGAGAATATGTCAGCCCAAACGAATCCACCCCTCCCAGTCATATTAATACTCACATTCCTCGAGGCACAGGCCGAGGAGGTGGAGTTGCAGGTATCTTCAACTCTAGCCTACTAATCAGCTCTAAACCTAAACTAAATTATAACTCATTTGAAAGCCTTGTTCTTAGTCTTTCACACCCAAGTTTGAAATCACTGCAACCAATTCTATTTGTTATAGTGTACCGAGCACCTAGTCCGTACTCTGAGTTTGAGTTTTTGTCAACTTTATTTAATAAGTTATTATTGTAGGGGATTTTAATATTATGTGGACGTTGGGAATGACAGCTTTAGTACTGCCTTTATCTCTCTTTTAGATTCAATTGGCTTCTCTCAGAGTGTTCATGAACCAACTCACTGTTTTAATCACACCCTCCACCTTGTTCTGGTATATTGTTAATTAATGTTTGATAACTTTTGAGTTTGTATTGCTGAACTACATACCATTTGGCAAAAATTTTTATACAAGATGTCTGTCTGATAGTGCTGTTGCTAAATTTAAGGATGCAACTCTATCAGCTCTAAATTCATTATCAAGTCACAAAGTAACGGAGGATGCTAATTTCAGTCCCTCCCAAATCGATCATCTTGTTGATAATGCTAAAGGCTCACTACAAATGACACTCAACTCTGTTGCCCCTCTAAAAAAGAAAATAATAAAACAAAGACGGTTAGCTCCATGGTATAATACTGAAACTCGAAAACTTGAGAGGAATTGGTGTTCCACCAAACTGGAAAATTCTCGTTTAATTTGGCAAGATAGTCTTAAGCTGATGATACACGGGGCAACTTTTTGAGCAATGTTGCTGGGCAATGTTGCTGGTGGCAAGTCTGACTATGTTTTGAAATGGATAGCGGCGGTGCGGGGAAGGTGGCAGAGTGGTGGAAGAAGGGGATTAAGGTAGTAATCAGTCATTAAGGAAAATAGGAACAACCCCAGGTTTCTTTTCAGAACTGTAGCCAGGCTGACAGAGAGTCACGGCCCTATTGAGGCAAGTATTCCCATAGCTCTTAGTAGTGACGATTTCATAAGCTTCTTTAATGATAAAATTCTATTACTATTAGAAACAAAATTCACCAAGACCTGCACTAACTGGCACCGACTTATCTCCAAACTCAGGAACCTTAGAAACAGCTGTAAAGCCAGATATATGTTTAGACTGCCTTGCTTCACTCGGTCTTTACCAACTAACTTCAATAATTTCTTCATCTAAACCATCAACCTGCCTCTTAGACCCCATCCCGACTAGGCTACTTAAAGAAGTTTTACCCTTAGTCAGTCCCTACTAGATATGATCAATCTATCTTTATCAACAGGCTATGTACCACAGTACTTTAAAGTAGCTTTAATTAAACCTCTTCTGAAAAAGCCCAACCTTGATCCTGATGTTGTAGCCAACTATAGACCTATATCTAACCTTCCATTTCTCTCTAAGATCCTTGATAAAGCAGTTGCCAAACAGCTGTGTGACTTTGTCCACAGCAATAGTTTTTGAGGATTTTCAGTCAGGATTTAGAGTTCATCATAGCACAGAGACAGCACTGGTGAAAATTACTAATGACCTCCTAATTGCATCAGACAAAGGACTTGTCTCTGTACTGGTGTTATTAGATCTTAGTGCTGCATTTGATACCATTGACCATCAGATCCTATTGCAGAGACTGGAACATTTCATTGGCATTAAAGGAACCGCTCTAAGCTGGTTTAAGTCCTATTTATCAGATCGATTTCAGTTTGTACATGTTAACGATGAGTCCTCCATGCATGCCAAAGTTAGTCATGGAGTTCCACAAGGACAGATCCTTGTGGAACTCCATTCCTCTTCACTTTATATATGCTTCCTTTAGACAATATCATCAGAAAACATTCCATAAACTTTCATTGTTATGCAGATGATACTCAGTTATATCTATCGATCAAGCCAGATGAAACTCATCAGTCAGCTAAACTTCAAATATGCCTTCAGGATGTTAAAACCTGGATACCTGGAAACCTGTCATTTTCTAATGTTAAACTCAGATAAAACTGAACTTATTGTTCTGGGGACTAGGCACCTCCGTGATGCATTATCAAAAGATATTGTTTCCCTGGATGGCATCGCCCTGGCCTCCAGCACCACTGTGAGGAATCTTATCTTTGATCAGGACATGTCATTTAAGTCTCACATTAGGCAAATTTCAAGGACCGCCTTTTTTCACCTACGTAATATTGCAAAAATCAGGAACATCCTGTCTTAAAATGATGCAGAAAAACTAGTCCATGTATTTGTTACTTCTAGGCTGGGTTACTGCAATTCCTTATTATCAGGCTGCTCGAAAAAGTCCATTAAGACTCTTCAGCTGATTCAGAATGCTGCAGCACGTGTTCCTGACAGGAACCAGGAAAAGAGACCATGGCTGTGTTCGAAACGGGCTGAACTGCTGTCTCAGAGGGTGTCTAACAGGACAGCGAAGCATCGAGTGCTGTTCCAAACGGCTCGAATGATCTCATCCTGTCTCCTGAGATGCCTTCAAGCTGACCCAGTAACAGCCAGTTTTGAAGGCAGCATCAATGGTGACTTGATGCTGACTATTACCCATAAAGCAGCAAGGCTGTGGCCGCAGGAGCTTTCGAAAACTGGTCAAGATGGCCAATTTGTTCACAAATATATGTTGTTAAAAGGATTTTTAACTAAACTAAACACTTCTGACAGCCAGAAGAGACTCAAGACGGCATGCTGACGTCACACGTTGCCGTAAGTGCTGCCCTAGAAGGCTGTTCGAAACCAATGTAAACAGAGCTGCCTTCACTTGAAAGTGATGCCTTCTGAGGCAGCTGTCTACTACGGTATCGAGGCAGCGAGGCAACTGCCTTCCGTTTCGAACACAGCCCATATTTCTCCTGTCTTAGCTTCTCTGCATTGTAAAAACCAGAATAGAATTTAAAATCATTCTTATCTTAAAGAGCTCATAGTACCTTACTATCCCACCAGAGCACTGTGCTCCCAGAATGCAGGGGTACTTGTGGTTTCTAGAGTCTCCAAATGTATACGGGAGCCAGAGCGTTCTGCTCCTCTCCTGTGAAACCAGGTTTCAGTTTGGGTTCAGGAGGCAGACACCATCTCCACATTTAAGAGTAGGCTTAAGACTTTCCTCTTTGATAAAGCTTATAGTTAGGGCTGGCTCAGGTGAGTCCTCAATCATCCCTTAGTTATGCTGCTATAGGCCTAGACTGCCGGGGGATTTCCCATGATGCACTGAGCTCCTCTCTCCTCTTCTTTCTCTCCCTCTGTATGCAACCTCATCCCATTAATGCATGTTACTAACTGGACTTCTTCCCTTTCCTGTAGTCTAGTCCTTTCTCGTCCCTCTCCTCTCTCCTCCTATCTCTTCCTGCAGGTGTTTCTGGCTCTGGAGCTGTGGGGTATGTGGTTGCGAGTCACCTGCTGCCGCCGTGTTCCTACTCGACACCCTCTGCTACAATTATTTTTATTATTTTACTAGTCCTATTACGATTATTATCATTAACACTACTATAAATATCTGTACCATTTTTCATTCAGTCTATAGCAACATAACCTTTACTGTCTGTACCTCTGTGTGTATATTGTGTAGGCTGCCTCCCTCACCCCCCCCAACCGGTCGAGGCAGATTGCCGCCCACCCTGAGCCATGGTTCTGCTCGAGGTTTCTGCCTCTTAAAGGAAGTTTTTCCTTGCCTCTGTCGCCTAGTGCTTGCTCTTGCTGGGAACTGTTGGGTTTAGTAAATATCATCACAGAGTATGGTCTAGACCTGCTCGTTTATGAAAAGCGCTCTGATATAACTGTTGTTGTGATTTGGCGCTATATAAATAAAATTTAATTGAAATTGAATTGAATTTACAACCATAAAAAGACACCAGCAAGTTCCAGCAAGTTATGGTGAGTTTTGTGTAAGAATTTGGCTACAGCTTCTTCAGGCATTTAGAAAATGGAAGAGATACAATAGAAGTTACGGCAATTATACAGATTTAATGCAGAATTGATGCCTCACTCACTTGTGTAGAAAAAACAAAGAGAGAGCGAGATATTTTTTATTTATTTATTTTTATTTAACCTTTATTTAACCAGGAAGTCCCTTGAGATTGAAATCTCTTTTCCGAGGGAGACCTGGCCAAGACGGCACACCAGTTACAATTTAAATAGAAATATAGCATAGTCAAAACAAACAAACATCACATATAAAGGAAAGTAACAGGTCACATGTGGAAGTTACATTTTTGAGTTACATGGCATTTTAACATGGCCTAAATTCATATAATGGGTTTAGATCATTTAGATGTAGCAAGTTTTGCAAGTTATTCCAAGACCATGGAGCAAAGTAAGAGAAGGCTTTTTTTCCCAGCTCAGCAAAAACCCTTCGAACCTGGTAAGAGAGCCACCTGGTGGAACGGAGATGAAAACATCTGGAATTCTGCTTGAGGAGATTACATAAATATGCCGGCAGTTTACCCAACATGGCCTTGTATAGAAAAATATGCAAATTAAGTTGTCTATGTACACTTAGTGAGAGCAAGCCTACCAGTTCATACAGTGTACAATGAGAATCAGGGGAATCAGAGTTAGTTAAAAAGCGCAAAGCACTATGGTACACAAAGTCTAAAAGGTGGAGAGTACTAGAGGCAGCATGCATGTTGACAACATCACCATAGTCCAAAACACTTAAAAAGGTAGCCTGTACAAGTTTTTTTCTGGCTATCATGTTAAAACAAGCCTTATTTCTAAAGTAAAACCCCAGCCTTAGTTTCAGCTTTTTTACAAGCTTTTCAATATGAACTTTGAAAGAAAGTTTGTTGTCCAACCAAAAACCTAAATACTTATATGATGAGTCCCCATTTAGTGTGTTAATAGTTATATTATCTGGGTGTTGGGAACGAGCCCTTGAAAATGTAATACATTTGGTTTTCTTAGTATTTAGCAATAACTTGAGGCCATGTAGTGAGACTTGATGCTGTTGAAAGGCTAACTGAAGGTCATTTATGGCTTGGTTCAGTGAAGGGGCAACTGAAAATATCCTTAATTTGGAAAACATTACACATGGTTATTTTTTCACAGGTAATCCTTTCATGTAAAGGAAATTGTAGCTTTCTGTCAGTGTGTGAACGAGAGCCAAATTGTAAAGCGCTTTGGAGAAAAGCGGCACATGAAGACAGTCCATTTACCATTCATCATCATGATCAAGAGACCAAATTAGATTTTAAAAAAGGTATACAGAGAGGATGGTCGATAACTTAGAAACTTGATTGGAAAATTGTAATGGATTTTTGATGTTACTTAAACATGTAATTACTTTTTGGCCACATGGTGGCAGTGCAACAAATTGTAAAGACAACGTTGATGTATTTATCATTTTTATGGCGAACATGTTAACGGTTGTTTATCACACATCGAGTAGACATGAAGCAACATTCTCATGTCTGTGGCCACCTGACAAAGTGCACTATTCAATGTTCAAGGATTTATTTATTTATTTTTTTAAAACTATTTCCTGCCCAGCAGCCTGGTGTAGAGTATGATGAGCTGGATACCATATTGTGCTAGACAGATTTTACTTTAACAAGTATTAATATACTTCTTTGTATGTTTTATTATTTATTTAATTATGTATTGATTTGTCACCGGTCGGACAGGGGGGCAGACATGGGGATGGGGGAGCAAACATCGCACAAACAGACAGCACAGAGAAAGGACAACACCTGCAAGAGAAGGGAGATGGAAGGTGGGGACAACAGGGAATAGCAGAGGGAAACACCAATTGCACAAAGAAAGAAACCTGCAGTAGATTGGGGAGGGGGGCAACAAACAAACAAAAACCATAATAATAATAATAATAAAAGACAACCAGCCGAACAACAGCAATAAACAGCTGACATAGTAAGACAACTAAGAGAAAAATGAAAACAAGAAACAGTCAAGCACAATAAATAAGCAACACAGCCATGAGAGCTGGAATAATAACAATTAATTTAAATAAGTAACTGAAAGAAAAGCATCAGGAATAATTCTACCAGGGACAACCTAAATTTGTTTGTGTCTATGTGTGAGACTGTGTGCGTGTGGGTGAATGTGTCTGTATGTGTATGTGTATGTGTGTGTGTGTGTGTGTGTGTGTGTGTGTGCACATGTGTGTGCGCATAAGCCTGTTAAAGAATGTAGTTGTTATTGAGAGTGGGACGCCACGACTGTGCCACACCGACCCCAGCAACAAGCAGGCAAGAACCCCAGTAGCCAATAGGGGTGGGAGAAAAAAATAAAATAAAAATATGACTCCCAGATGCACCGCGATGCAAACGCGGAAGACCCCGACCTAACCAACAGACGCCCAAAAAATAAATAAATAAATAAATAAAAACGACCATCCAAATTCCAATTGACAACGCAATGCCGACGGAACGCAAGAGGCGTAACCCGCGGAAGAGCAGCGCCAGGACCGACCAGTGATCTCCCCCCTCCCAGCACCCCACCGCCGCGCAGCGAACAACCAAAACGCCCAAATGCCACGCAATCATCAACATCAATGCACAAGTGACGAGTCCAACGCGCACACAGCAAAGTTCAAGGATTATGGTACATATGTAGGCTAATTGTATTCAATGAAATTTTAGCTTTACTTTGTTCTGCACCAACTCGTTAGAAAAACTCTCTTTTGCGGTGAACAGACCAAATTGACCTAATTAAGACAAACTGATCACGAACACTACCAACTAAACTACAATTAACCACTACAAAAACACCAAAACAAAATATACTAAATAAATAAGTTAACATTTCTAAACTAGAAATCCTATTCCCCCCCATGCTGTGAAGGGCACTTGATACAGTCTGATTACTTCCTGTATGGAACAGCTCTGCTTAAGAGAAGCTTAACTATGTGGATGGTGTGTGAGAAAACAAACTAAAACTATAAGGAAAACTAAGGTGAGCGAGGGCAGGGGTCGCCATCACACACATCATTTGATCAATAAAAGTATTAATTGCAGCTTTAGGTTTTGTGATTTTCTTTTGGCATTTGCTGCACAATGCTTTAAAAAGCAACTCATTATTACATCAGAACTTCTGGTGAACTATGATCTTAGTAGGACACTAGAAAACTTTTTATTTGTCTTGTTCTTTCAGATTATGGATAGGAAATACCACCCTCACAGTGCACTTGTGTTTAAAAGTCAGTTCTGTACAGTTACTTTAAGACAATTAACCTGTACACTTATAATTCAAACTATTATTTTACAGCCACTTAACTTCATCTGTACTAATGCTGAAACTTTTTAAATGGCCATTATTGCCCAAGTTTCCATTCTTGAACAAACTCTGCTTGATTAGTAAAAGGACTACGTCACAGTGTGCTCTCTCCGTATTATGGGGGTTTGCAGGAGGTTGAACCACTGGCGAAATCTGGCTGTGAGGTTCATGTACTTCAATGATCACACTCTATAATCTTAATTTTAAAAAGTGAAACTACATTAGGCTTTAACTTACAGTAACATTAACATTTCTTTTAAAGGAAAGGAGTTTGACAAGGTCCAAGCGGCCAAGTGGCCAGGCTACCAGCAGACTGACTGTAATTGATGGACACTTGGCATGCTCTGTGTGCCTGGCTATTTGTAGAATCCATAAAAAGAGATGTTGAGCTAATTATGTTTGTCATGATATATTGAAAGCAGAAATCGGCAAGCTAATCAGAACGGCTGACAGCTGTAGCGTGCAGATGCTATCAGACCTCTTGTCCATGGTGATAAAATGAAAGCGGGTCATTTTAACAGGTAACAGCTGTTCATAGCTAATTTGTTCAATTATGCGCAGAGGATTCAGGCGGAGGTTGTTTCTCGGCCCTGAGGGACCTACTCTCTCCTGTCTCTTTGCTTCCAGAATAAGCTGAGTAATGGAAATCCATATCCAACATATCAAGCATGGTGAAAATACAGAAAAACACCAGCAGGAACACTTGTGTGATGATACAGGATGTGTCTTGTGGCACATTTAAACAAAGTCGGTGCTAATTACTGCATAATTATTTTTAGCCATCATTGGACTTGTCTTTATAACACTGAGTTAGAAGCTGTCTCATGTAGTCTGTTGCTTATAAATGTGACCAGCCTGTGAGGAAGCATCATATGTCCAACACCACTAACATGTTCAAGTAACCACTGGATATCCATGCCTGCCTCACTGAGTGGAGCAATCTCATCCCATACACAAGAAAAATGCATTATGGGATGATGGTGATCACTCAGAATTGTAATGTTATTGTTAACGATGAGAGGTTGTCTAGCCCTGGATTGATTTACTGCCATAACGTTTCCTCTACAGCATGGGCCTACCCTGCCCTTTTACAGAAAATTTTGATTTGGGAACTTGCCTCCTGCATGGCTGCCAAGTAACTGTGCAATTGTCAGTCCAGCATTCACAGAAAACCCACTCAGTCAATCATGTGTGGAAATAACCAGTTGTTTACAACCGGAGGTTGCGACCTAAAAAACTCCCAAAAAAGAAAATCATAATAGCTTTTAACACTATTATTTTTTACTTATCGTGTACTATTATTGTAGTGTTTTAATATTCGCAGTGGACAATTTTTTGCCTTTGTCTCTGTTTTCCAAGATCACTTTAAAATTGCGGAAAAAAATCAAATAAAAATTTGCCTCCTACAAGCACATTGGTTTTCTCTCACAGTCTCCTCATACAAACACACACACAGTATTGCTGAGTGAAAAGTACCAAACTGTATTTAAAAGCTTGAATGTTTCTCTGTATAATCCTAAACCAAACCTTTCAGATCTGACAGCTTCAGTATGACAAGACACTTTTTTCTCTCTACTGATTTATTAACTTGGAAATCAAAATGGCATTTCTGATTCAGTGGGATAATATCTTGACATCTATCTGTTCATTTTCAACGCTTCATTGTCCAAATTTAATTTTAGATATTTTTTGTCAAGCAGTTATTTTAGTATGCAGTTACATTTTACCGTTGTATTGAAGGGATATGTAGTTTTTTTAATCAAATAAATTACTTGAAAATGAACCAGTTGTTGGCTTTCTCAGATGTTTGGAACAGCCTCTATTGCTGCTTCCTATATGAAGAAATCGGGTCGAAATTTCTGCAAAATCCATTGGTTTAAATAGGCTGTGACGTTCATGCGCGCTGCTGAGCCTCTTGCTCTTGGTAAGAAACAAATGTGCATTGTCCAAAAATGTAACTTAAGCTAAAACAACAAGCTGCGGATTACTGCATTATATTCCTTTTTTTTTTTTTTATTGTCACCTCCCACCTTAATTTTGTTTCCCTTTATATAAAGAAATACATTTTAAAGTAAGTGTTTAATGCTCAAAGTCTTCTGGGGGAGGACCCCCAGACCCCATCACTGATATATTTCAGCATCGAATATTTATTGAAAATACTGTTAAAATACCTTCTCATCTTGTTTACGTGACCCAAGTGTGTCGTCACACCCTAATCTGAGCCCTTATGTCCCCAGCACTTTACAACACAAAGTGATGCCTCAATCAGCAAACGTTTTAAATGCTGAACTCGTTGTTCTGCATAAATGGTTATGATTATGACAAGTTAGCACTTCAGAGACTAACTACCATGTAGAGCATTTTTCTTGCACAGTAATTTAATACAAAGTATGACATTAGTATATTATTAATATATTGACAGGTAACACTTTATTTGGATAGTCTGCCTACAGATATTAAACAGTAATATAGATTACCACTAGTAGGCTACAATATAAATTCCAGTTGTACAAAACAGTCATTTTAATTGTGGGTTGTTGTCATTCATTAATGTTATAATATTTACTAACAGTAATTCATACTAGTTTCTCCTTCAGGTAGAGGTTCTTTTTCCACTTCAAGCACTTAATAACATTAACGTGCCGGCTAATGCTAACCAGTTGTTAATGTTATCTGTTGTAAAATACTACAGTTGTATGGCTTGCCACATTACTTCACCAGCTAATGTCATCCATATCACTAGCCTGTGTACCAGTATTATGTCAAAGTGTTGATTTTAGCCAGCAAGAAATGATGTAACGGTACAAAGCAAATGTGGAACTATTTATTTCTAAAACCAATAGTGATACAAGGCAGGGTCAGACAGCTCAATTAGCATGGATCTCGCACTGTTTGCTTCGTAATGTTTGTTTTAGATTTATTATCATTTTACTGATACTCGGGTACACAGTTTCTTCGATGGTCTCAGGCGCCGTAATTTGCATGACCCACATCTCTCTAATAAAGGTGTGTGTATGTGAGTGTGTGTGTGTGTGTGTCTGTTTGTATTTCAATTGCTTTATGGACTATTTTCCTCTAAATGGGACCATAAACAATTGACTATAAAATCATTATGAAAGTTTACTGAGGTAATAAATCAAGTGGGAAGCAGGGTCATTTTGACATTATTTCTAATTGAAGCAGACTTCTTTTTGCAGTGGAGTTATCCCCTGCTGGCTGTAGGAAAGAATGCAGGTTTAAGAGACTTCCGGATGAGCTCCACTTTTCAGAGTTTGGTTAGAGAATTTTGATTTAATAGTATTTATGTCACATTTAACTTAAAGACAAAAAAGTGAATATGTATAGTTTCAGAATGGATTGACATATCCAAATTCCTTTCATAACTTTTGATCAACCAATTCCGTAGATGATCCAAAAATGGGAAGATGAAAATATAGCTATATAAAAAAATAGGATTTTGAGAAAATTAAGAAAAAGTTGTAAAATTTTTAGAGCAGAAGACCATTGGTGCAAAGATGTAGATGAATTTAGAGATTAAAATATGAAAACAATTTTGACTCTAAGCAAAGCCATTTTCGAGAAATCTAAACTTGATTATTACAGCGCTGCTTTGAGGTCAATGAGTGTCACTTTGTGCACATAATAGTGGGTGGAATTTGCAAACCTCTTTCCAATTTTTGTGGTTATGGTTTTTGCAGCATGAACAGTTTTAGAGGAGAAGAAGAAGAAGAAGAAAACAAAAACAGCTTGAACTCCTAAAGACATCAATAATACATAGCTAAGGCTATAGAAAAACAAACAAAGCAAAGAGAAACTTTGCTTTGCAAAGAGATAAAACATAATAAACTATACCATTAAATTAAAAGCAAAGTTAAAAAGATAGCTCTTAAATTAAATAAGACCTTCCAGCTCACGGTGGTAAGTGTCAAAGGTGCAGCTGCGAGAACATTTAGCAAATGGAAGCTCTGTTTGATGCTGCTATAACAAAATCAAACAGTGACACTTTACAGAATTATAGTTTAGGAAGAGTGCTATCTTGTCACCTGATTTAGAGATTTAGTATAGAGTTTCATTTTCTATTATTTACTTGAACTTGATGTTTTATTTACAGGCCACAAAACCATTCCTCTGTTATTGCTGGAGCTCTATCCACAACTTCTCACCGTCAAGGTTCAACCAGCACCATCTCCTCCACTGATGGGAGCAGAGTTCAAATTACAGTGTGTCTGACAGTAGTAAGGCCAAATCCTCCAGTATGCCTCCTGAAATCATCCCACAGAGAAATGTCAGAGACAAAAAACAAACACTGGCTAGGGTTTGTTGTATTTTTTTGTATTATGTTCTGTAAATACACTGTTGATTAGAGCACATCAAGGGAATGACCAATGACTGTGTGGTTTGTATTTATTTTCTAGAATTGTTAATAATAAGCACTGGGTTTCTACTAGAGGCTGACATTTTTTCGGGAATCCTGTGGGTTTTGGGATTCCTGTAGGATTCCCGCAGAATGGGAATCAATTCACTATTCATCACGAGACTGAGATGGGACAGGAAAAGAAGATAGATCAGTTTTTATATGTAAATATGCAGTTCTAATATGAATAAACACAATTTTAAAAAAAAATTCTATCAGGATGGGACAGGAGTCATTCTTTCGGGGGACAGATTTTTTTTTAAAACTCCATCAGGGGACTATTGTTTGGGGAGTGGGATGAAAAAAGGATTGAAAATCCACCTGTTTCACTTTCTATTTTCTACATGAATGACACCAGTTTAGGGCTGACCCCCAATAGTCGAAGATTCAATGTTTTGATGGGCGGAGCCTGATTCAACTGTCAATCTCAGTCAAGCAGAGAAACAAGGATCATGCCATTTTGGCGATATTTGGGTGCTCAACATCTGATTTTACATAGAACTACCAGTTTTCTCTCAATAAGTTAATATACTGCCTATTATAATATACATTTCAATGTGTAATGCTGTAAATAAACATGTAAAAAGAATAAAACATTCAATAAATGTTTTTAAAGTGCGTAAAAAAAATCCTAAATTGTAACAGTAACCCCTGGTCGTCAGTGCACATGTGTAGGCGTAGCTTGTGTGTGTTGTGTGTGGCAGAAGAGGAACACTTGCTGAAGAGAAGGAGCCCCAGCTTCACTGGTGTTGTAGGAGTTGTCCCCACCTAGCGGGACTTTCGGATTATTTATCACTGTTGATTAACATTAATAACATTCCAAGGCACGGGCAGCTTTTGGTATGTGCACACAACTGCTATGTTAACTTCATACTCATGTGATAACTTACAGGTTTTAAAGCTAAAATCCTCTGATTCGACCAATGCAAACCATTTCAAGATACAATCTCCACAGCGGGTACAATAAGCGCTTCTGTCAGACCAATAAAAAAAGACTCAAGCAAAATTGATGCGACTCACCTATGAAGCCTCATAGTAATCCACCGATCGATTATATTCCAACAAAAACGCTCTTGTTACTCGTCAAAGGTCCAGATGATCCAAGCCAATAAAAACATTTAGTTCAAAACAAATTATTCCATCAAAAAAGCCCCAGGGACTGATGCCGCATTGTTTCATATTTGCTGGCAGACGTGGCTCGTAAGTCATTATAACCGTAATAACGGCGATTTGAATGTAAACAACTACGATACCTTGTATTCAAATTAGCCGCTGAACTCTAACCTTTCGAGTGACACCAAATCCGACCCAATATGAGCTCACATGTCCCTTTTACAGCCTACAACAGCCAACGAGAGCCCGCGCTGTAAGAAAGGGCCAACCCCCATTATTTCGTGGGTAGGCCGAGCCAATTGCAAGCAATTGTGCCGATGACTGGCACTTTGTGTAAATAAAATTCTGAAAATAACGATATCCAGCCTTAAGTAGGAAGTTCGTGATTTACCAGCAAAAAAACCAAGGGGTTAAGCCAGAGATCGGACAGTGAAGCCGACCAAAGCCTGCATGGAGGGATCCATCGCACATGAGAGATGTAACCGTATTGCTTAGATTATAAACTTTCAGTGAATCTAAAAAAAACTATTCGGCCATCAGTGAGGCTGCGTTGGTGTTTCGTAGGTGGGCTGATTAATCAGTGATGATCCTAGTCATACAAACACACTGAGCCATGAAACTTTTTGTTGGTGCAGCTACCAAAATTACGGTGTTTCTGCCGTTGTTCTACATCATTAAACCACGGTTATGCTGCGCGATCATGCGCAGTAGACACTGGTGCCAACAGGAAGTAGCCCTGTAGTAGTATTTTATTGGTCCAAAACTGGCTTCACTCCTCTCCATTCAAATCAGCGGGGTGGCTTCGTCCAGTATTATACTGTCTATGAAAAAAACACATCTGCGTCAAGCTACGGCGTGATGCAGCAGCAGCCGCCTGCCGCCATGGGGCGGTGCTGTTTTAGAAGAAATATGCTAAGACACAACATTACACTTAGAAAAACCTGTGTAAAATAGTCATTTTTCATGGTACTGGTATGAAATTTAAACTAGGACTAGGTAATGCTTTATCCTGTGGTCCTACAGTGTTTTCCAGCATTTGTTAGCAAGCATTTTCAAGCGGAAATGAAAAATACATTAGTTTTAGTGATCTTCACTTACAATCATTCTGACTTTTGGGTTAGACACTCCAGAGTGTTATCTTTCAGAGAAGCCCAAAACCACGCATATACTCCAAATTCACATAAAAGTAAAATGTCTCAACAACAATTGCATGGATTACCATAAAATCGTGGTACATACACCCATGTCCCCCTCAGGATGAACTGTAATACCTTTTCCCATGTAGCACTATTATAAAGTAAAAAATATAATTTGTCCAGTACTTTGTTATTACCCAAAATCTGAAAATAAATGTCATTCCCATCACCCTCAGCCTTATTTTGTTCAGGGCTGATAAACAGATGTTAGCATGCTAACATACACTATCAGGATAGTGAACATGGTAAACATTAAAGCTGTGTCTAAGTACAACCTCATAGAGCCATTAGCGTGGCTGTAGAGGTGGACGAGATGGGAAAAGGTTATGTAAGATACTTCTACACACAAATCAGTGTTTAACTAGAGGCTGACATTTTTTCGGGAATCCTGTGAATCACTCAGCATTCAAGTTGAATGGGACAGCAGTGACAATCCACTCCCGTATCACCTTCTGTGCAATTAAAGAATCAGAATCTGACAGTTGGGTTGTTGTCAGGTTGACACCACTGTCAATTAAATCAACTCATACGACATGCATATTCCTGGTGAAGCCAATTAGAAGCATATTTGGAGTTTTGAGTGGGTTTTTGATTGCTGATTTAATGTTATCAGAATTATTTACACCAACTTGTCATTTCCCATGACATTAATAACAATCAATGGCTCAAGAGTTTAACTTTCAGCTGTGTTGCACTTTCCATCATCACTTATTTCTGTAGATCCTGACAAATGTATTTTTCTTATCTTGAGCTGTCAGTGTTTGACTATTAGCGAACATTTTCATGTGATAAACAGGTCTAATGTGTCTTATTGGCTCATTTCATAGCAGAAGAGTAATGCTTACTTTATTCCTGGCTACAAACAATAATATATTATATGTTTCAAAGAGCATAATTCCCAAACTTACTTCTAATCACCAGAGACAGCTGTCTTTATTTAAACCACATGCATGACTATGAAAGTGGTATATGGTCTCAATGGCGTCTCGTTGGCCACATTTTTAAGAGTGTATCCTGCACTTCTAAAATATTTCAAAGTATGTCAAACTTATTCACTCATCTTCATAGCTGTCACTCAAAGACATTATCCTGTGAGCAGCCAGCAGCCTCTCATTATGCAAAATCAAACAAGACAGTGGAATTGAGTTTTGGTGTCCCAGAGTAACATAAGCAAATATAGCCTGACAACTCATATTGGAGAAGACTTAGAAGTCTGCCTATGCCTGGATTTCAAGACAACGAAGACACCGGTTGGGGCAACTACAGGCACGAGATAACCTTGTCTGCAGAGGGAACAGAACAAACAACTTTCTAAGCCTAAAATCCACAGAATCTGAAGGAATACGAGAAAGTGCTTTGGTGTGATCCTTAATGGAGATGTCCATCTGTGTGTGTGTGTGTGTGTGTGTGTGTGTGTATGAAATCCTCACATCTTCTATGAAGCAGCCGGAAGTCAGTGCTTGCATAAAATCATACAGCAGCTGGTCTCCTTAGAAACAAAAGTAACATAATAATGTGCATTATAATTGAAATTACTGTTTTAATTGGTTGGACTCAGTCATGTTCTAAGTTTTAGCATTTGGCAATAAAGATATGCAATGTACCTGCAAGCTATAATGACACCACTCATAATCTCATGCCCTGTGACTGGCAGACATGAATGTTTGCTTCTAAGGTGGCGCGACAGTGCCCTCCTGTGGAGCCACTCTGTTGTGCACCTCAGGTACAACACTAGCGCTGCTTTCTCCACTGACAGAGACCTGCCAGGTGTAATGATGAATCAGGCAATTATTTTATACTATAAACAGTCCCAACACAATGAGATTTTGACATCTGCTTGAAAGGTCACTAACAAAAACAACACCGGCAGGTGGAAGGAAAAGGGTGTCCACATTGTTTCATAAGAAACTTGATTTTGCTGAACTGCATCTTTGCATCAATGTAATATTATTGCCAAGGAGCTGAAAAGGCCTTCATTCTGTGCAGTAGATCACTTTAAAATACCTCATATCCATAAAATGTCACACCAGCAAGTGAATAATGACAGCATACTTTTGTGACTATTGGACCATGAACAGCTTCATCCACTCCACCCCCGAACTCATAAATATTATTTTTATTGCCAAGGGTATGCTAAAACATTTTTCTGAACATTATAAGACAAAGGACCCATTGATTTAGGCCTGTTTTGTCACCGAGGTATAAAGTCAAGCGGCATAGAATTTATTTATTACGATGAAAGTGCACTTACTGGATAAGGGAAGATGAGAAATGTCTGGCTCACACTTAAATATAATAGCAATAAAGAACAACTGTTGCTGTAAGTCCACACTTTGCTTTTACAGACTGAGATTTTACACCACAATTACATGACAGGTTTGCTTATTTGTTTTAGGGGTTTTGGTTATGTAGGCTTCAAATACAGAATATTAAAAATAATGTTTTTGAATGAATAAGTGCGTACGCTTCTGCTCTCAGAGCTCTTTGTATATCTTGAAATCCAGCTCACTGTAGTGTCTCTGACTGAGCTCATGTCTATGTAAATAAATCACTAGCAGCGAGTAACCTATACCACCTTAATGTAAATTAGAAATACCAAAATATATTTTATAATAATTAAATAAATGTAATAGTTTAACGTGCTTTACAACTTAGTAGCACTACTTTCAGACCCTTTCCCCTTGAAACAATAGATAAAACAATTTAGCATTAAATCCAAATTGATTAATGAAATATCGTTCCATCTCTATTTAGACCCTTTCAAACGCTCACATTTCTGACTTAATTCTACTGCACTTTGGACAGTTTGTGCTCAAAAATACTGCTGACAGGTCACAGAAAATACAGGACAATGCTTGAGTTGAGTATTTTAGGCTCCAATGTGACTACTGTATGAAGACCTGAAAGACCGGACCTGCCAAAATAATTAAGGCAATTGAGATCTTTGTTGTTGTTGTTTTTTGTTTTAATAGAGAACATTCTCTCTCAATCCATTGTAAAATAGCAATTAAAAACTTTCTTTTTAAAATTCAGATATTTACATATAAACAAGTGGCTGTGCAAAATGTACAAGATATTGGCAAGAAAGCATTGTGTATTTGTCTTATTTCACACACATCGATATATGTGGAAAATAAGGCAAACTTGCCAAATTAGAAGTCAACTGATAAATCTACAAATAGCAAACCTAAGTATGTACAGTAGTAAAATTTGCCAATAAACATTCTTTGATAAAATGACAGAAGGTATAAAGATCAAAATTAGTATGTGCACTAAAAATATAAAAAGTTATAAAGTGGGTATGTTCACCAGATTGACTCGTTTTAGAAAACTGATCTGTCATAGTGCCGTCCTCGTTCTGCATTTCATGGCCACGTTTACCAACACTACCTTCATCATTCATAAATATAAAAATGCAGACATACAACTTATTGACAAATGTTAGATCCACTTAAATGAATGCAATCCATTACATTGTTGGGATTGATTTCTCTAAAGTCCCCCAAATGTTTTTCTCATTATAGCACGAGTTACAGACCCTGGATGCCTCACATTACCAACAACCACTTCGTTTCCAAAGTATACTATACTAGTTTGGATTTTTTAAAGTTAACATCAGGCAGCCACCTAAATAGAATCTTTTTTTTTTTTCTTTTTTTTTTACTAAAGTACAAAAACCAAAGACAAAAATGTGCTTGAGATGGCAACCCATCACAGTAAACATCCTTCCAAAAAGATTTTAAGATAATCTTATTTGAAAAGTAGCAGTAGCTCTTTGGGTGACATTTATGAAAGGTAGGGAATTAATATGGAAAGCTCTGCTTCTTGGTAACATTATTCAAGAAACACAGAGCCAAAGACACATTATTACTTTCATAATGTAAAGGTTTCATATTCTTGGATCTTCTAAATCAGCAGACAATGAGCTTGCCACCAGTACATTTAACAAACCGGATAATCTGCAGACCAAATCAATGTGCAAACCATTAAGTGGCAAACAACAAGTACTTTGGAAAGGATGTTCACCGTAATAGAAGGTTCAGTTCTTTAAGTTGAATTTCATATCATCACTCAAAAAATTTATGAAAACTGCTGACTGCTGGGGTTGGTGGGAAATAATTATAACAAATATGGTGTGCTTTAGAAAAGATGCATGTCGGTGTAGTCTATGTAGTAAATGTGCTAGACTCTGAATAAAAAGTGGAATTTTCACTTTTTAACTCTTACAGTGAAAACGTGACAAGACTTCAAATACAGACACCTGTGATAATATCATGCACAACGCATGACGTATAAATACTTTTTGTACCCAATCGAGCAAAGACATAAGACAGACAAAGAAAGCACACATCCTACAAATCTGGAAAGAACTGTTGGATAGATGAAGTTACTGATGCTGCTCAACTCATTCTAATCCATATGGCTTAATCTGGTAAGAAGGCAACTGACAAGACTAGTCAATATTAGTCTCTGTAAAACAATCCACAGGCATTAAATACTGTGCTAAAATATAGTATAAATGTGTGATAAATTAAAATCTCTGTTAAGAACTTACATAAGCAGAGTGTTCACGTTAATGGTCAAGAAAATAACATTACTGCAGTATAATGTGCCTGAATGTTGCACATTAATCTAAAATGGAACCAGAGATTTGCTGCTACAACACAAATGCCAGTGAAATGACCCTGAAAAGGTTTTTCTGAAGTGTTCAGTTCAGTCAAAGACATTTTTTTCCTGTGTGCAGCATGAGGCAGTGCATGAGAAAAGTGTGGTTGGGTGCAACTGGTCTCTAAAGAGTAAACTGAGCTGAGAGGCACGCTGATATCAGGGCCGAGTTCCAATGTTTGCTCCACCTCTGCACTGAAAATACACAAAGGCCTGTGCTTAAAGAGGCTTTTAAAAGCCAGTGTCTCTAAAGCATTCCAGATCATTTTCTTCCCACAGACAGACGTCAGTCAGCAGTGTGCGATCAAAGCAAGTACAGGCAGAAAGGGTCTGAGCTGACAGTTAACTCTGCTTCCTTACTGCCGCTGAGCGAGGCTAGTCATTTTAATGCGGGTGCTATTTGAGGAAGCCTTTATAGAGCAGGTGTGAATGACTGGTCCCTCTTTCATTCTCCAGGCAGAAGAGCAGGTCCCTGAGGTTGACTCTGGTGATGCGCTGTCGCATAAACTGTCTGGAGCCTGTTCCACTGGAGCCTCCAGGCTGGGAGGGCCCTGGCCCTGAGCCCTGGAGCGTAAAACGGAGCAAACACAAGAAAGACATTTAGTCTTTGATTGGCAATTTTCTTTGCACATTTGAAATAATTCAAAATAAGCACAACCCTTCTATGGTTCCAAATGGTTCCATGTCCCTCACCTCTGCACTGGTCCCCCGAACAGGAGAATCCATTTTCCGTTTTTTCCTCGGGCCGATTGCTGCCAGCGCCGTTAGATTGGCCTCTCTCTGCCTGATCTGAGCCAGCTCCTGCTGCTGCATCTGAAATACAAGCAATAACACGCAGATTAGTCTCAGAGAAAAACTAATCATAACGCCACACAATAATACACTCACTTATCTTAGCGTATACTTACCTCTTTGGCCTTCTGTTTAAGTCTGAGCTGCTCAGGGTCCTCTTGCCGTGACCGAGACTGCAGTGAGGTAGAGGACATTTTAATATTTCAAGAGGAATATGTTAAATTTATTCAATTGTTTTATTCATTCACACACTCATAGCTTCTGTTCTCCTGTGACTGTTAGCAATAGGGGAAATGTATGCAATGTGTCTATGCAATTATGATTCTTCCTGTCACTGACACTATGTGTCCTTGTTTATACATTGTTACCTTGGCAGCCTTCAAGAGAATCTCTCTCTCCTGCTCTTCCTTCCTTTGCTTTTCCATCTGATCCAGCTGCTCGAAGAACTTAAGCTGGGCTCGCACATCGCTGACCTGCTCATACCGCTCTTCCTCCTGAAGGATGAATGAAGCAAGGAAGGACAGGAAGGTCAAACAGGAGGAATAAAAATGGACTAAATGGCAACAGGTCTCAATAGCTCTCAAATGAATGGAATTAACTATCACCTTGAATGTTATGTTCTTCTGCTGCGCCACTTGTGACACCTTTTCCAGCAGGTTTTGTAGTCGCTGCTGTGTAGCGTGGGAAATGTAATTGATCACGTCTGTGCCCAACTCGCTGACACCAAACTTCTTACCTGTCACAACAAGAGGAGTGTGGATAAAGGTTTAGACAGAGTGAAACCGTGTCCGCTTTAAAAGCAGGAGCGTGCTGTACATTTTCTCTGTGCATGTATCTCACCAATCTCCAGAGCTCTCCGGGTGAGCAAAGAGGTGGAGACGAAGGTCTCATCCTTACAGGAGCGAGTCACTGCGCCAACAAGCTCAGAGTTGGTTGCTAAGATACGGGCGCTCTCCTCTGACAAGTTGACTCCTGCCATGGAGGCCACATCATTGATGTCATCATCATCCCTGAAAGAAAAAAAAAACTGATGACAAGCTACACAATTTACACCTTTTTGCCTGTGAAACTGAGATCTCTTTTTCGTTTAAGTATATGTATACAAAATCATCTCAAGGGTTTCATTTAGCTGCTGTAATCTCCTTCAACTGGAAAACTAGAAAAATGTAAATAGTAAGATTATTCATCATGCACCCTAATTACTGAGTCTGGCCAAACACCTACTCTTATGAAACAATCAGTGCAGCCATTTGTAAGGCTTTTATATGTAGCATTTCTAACAATGCATAATTAAACCTCTTCTTCCCCATCTCGTTCGTAAGTTCGTAAAATAGCAAAATGTCCACGACAAAAAGGAGGAAACCCATACACACAGACCAATATTTACTCTTTGATTCTCACCACCCTCTGGAGAATAAGCCAGGGGTAATCAGAACCCTGCACCACCGAGCATGCAACATACCAACAAGTGCCCAAGCCCAAGAGAAGGAGCATAAACACCTGAAGGAAGCTCTTAAAGCTTGTGGAAACCTAAACTGGACCTTTGTGAAAACAGCCACAAGATCCAGGAAGAACACCAACAACATGGGTGATAAGGAAAAGAAGAGTAAACGCAACAACATTGTGATTCTACATGTGTCTGGAGTATCAGAGAAACTAAGACAGATACTGGTCCACACAAAAGACTGCAGCGCACACCCAAACACAAAAAGCAATCTAGTGTATGGTGTCCAATGCAGTGAGGAATGCACAGACCTATATTTTGGGGAAACCAATTACAAAACCCATTACACAAACGCATGGCTCAACACAGAAGGGCCCACTCCTCAGGTCAAGACTCAGCAGTTTACCTACATTTGAAGGACAAGGGACACTCTTTCGATGACAGCTATGTAAATATTTTGGACAGGGAGGACAGATGGTTCAAAAGAGGAGAGAAGGAGGTCATTTACACCATAATAGAGAGACCATCTCTGAACAGGTGAGGAAGACTAAGACACCACTTATCCCCACTTACAATGCTGTCCTTTCATCTCTTCCCAGGAGAGTGAACATACACTCACATTTGGCCTCATGTGACAATGCCAACAACTGTTCAGTTGAATTGCCCTTGATTTGAACTTTCCCTGGATCACTGAATATTAGGTGTTACATAAATTGCATTCAAGGCAAAGAAACTTTATTTACATAACGCATTTCATACAGAGGGTAAATTCAAAGAAATAAATTCACTGACAAAGCAGAGGGAAATGGCGTCACCGTTGCAGTGCAGATCACTGACGTTAGGTCTGACAATACAAGTAATTTAGTCCTGCTCAACCTAGTCCACACATCCATCCGTCCAAATTGTATTGGTGGGATGTCAAAGTTAAAACTTTAAGGAGCAAGGTCCACCAAAATACAATCATTCTCAATGTGGAGGTAGCTGTGGTCTTTTTTTGTTTGTTGTTTGTAAGTTTATAGTTTTCTACTATTTATCGCTCGATGTTTCATGTCATATGCACAGCAGCACAGACAGTAACAGGCTATTGTCACAGACACGGACACACTACAACATCTCATGAGCATGGAAGTTCTTCACTGTGATTGAAGAAGATACAAAGCTGGGAATCTCTAATACTTGGAAGGCCAAAATAATTTGGGTGGACCGCCCAGGTATATTAATGGCCGCGAAAGTATATTTGGCAGAGAAATACAGAGAGAGAGACGTTATCTGGTATTACGTTAGAAGACGTGGGTTGCGCACACAGTGGAGTAACCCTGTATAACATAACCCCAAAAGAACGATGAGCCTTTCTTTTGAACGAAGCCACGTCATCCGGCACCCTTCGAAGAGCCGTAATTACTGTTACTAATGTATAACATGACTAGAATGACTTCGGTTCAGCTGTACATGTTCAGCTTTGCAACCTAGACTAGAGCAAGACATTTCAGAGTGGTAAGTTATTACTTTGTAACAGATTGAGCTTTCATACATAACATTTTAACTGTACACTGTTTCTACATCACAGTAACAACTTTATGTCCATTGACTGCCTAACGTTTGGTAGGGTGAGTGGGGGTGAGGGGAGGCAGTGGGTGGACTTCTTGTCACTGTGTGTGCTGCAGCTCTTTAGTGTTTCTCCACCAGAGTTTTTGAGGGCATGCCTGACTAGATGTTTGGCGAGCATTATGACAGGTGTTACATAGTGACGCAGATAGGTTACTTAAGTGAAAGCTGCACTACAAATCAAGCTGTTTTCAGGTGTTTTCTGTGGGAGATGGTAACTCCCTTTGGGGTGGACTTTGGTCTTTTTCACTTTGCAAAACTATTACAAGCACAAAAAGATATATAATACAATAAAGGCAAAAAGTATATTATGACCTCTTTAAGTTTGTAGTTTTGTATTATTTATTGCTGTTGATATGTTGTTCACAAAAATTATTCCACACATATACAGATGAGCAGGATGACATAATAACCTGTATATAGTGTGTAAGTGTGTAATAAGAGTACAAATGTTTTAAATTTCATTATTGACCAATCTGACAATTATTTTGTTGATTAATCAATTGATAGTTTGGTCAATAAAAAGGTCAGAAAATAGTTGAAAAAGTAAAATAAAGATATTCAGTTTACCTTCATATAAAATTAAACAAGCAGCAAATCCTCACAATTTATAAACAGGACGTGGTCAATATTTGGAATTCTTACTTTAAAAACTACTAAAATAATTTACAGATTATCAATATACTTGCCAATTAATTTTCTGTCGATCAACTACTCGTTTCAGCTCTGCAATACAGGCAAATAACTTTTAAAATCTATGGTGGTAAATGCAGAAAAAAGTAAGTAAGTTTAAAAGTAAATTTGCATGTCTTTGCTAGCCGTTGACATCATTCCAACATCAAATATTCTAACACAAACACTTCGGTACATTCTCCATGGTGTTGTATGTAAAATATTGAAACTAGGGAACTCTAAAACTCCTAGCATGCCAACTATTTGGAAACCAGTGTTTAATAGACACTGATAATTGATCTGAACGTGTCACAAACCTGAAGGTTCCCCCTCCTGCTTCCTTCAGCTTGTTCTTCTGAGCAGGAGTGAGAGGGGCCTGACTGACTACTTGTACTCCTTTGGCCCCTGGAACCAACGTTTGCTTCACTGCTGGAATTAATAGAAACATACGAGGACAGAAGCAAATTCAGATTAAAAAAATGCACTATTGACATCAACCTCATTTCAAATTTTGCACCTTTGTATAAGGGTAGTGTCCTGCAATTATGAGCATGACCCACAAGGTGGCAGCACTTCATTACTCTACATAGTAAATGGGTGAAAGACCAAATACAGACAGACTCAGAAGGAACTAATGTATTTCTGCGGTACCTTCTTCAGTGCATTTGTTTAGCATCCCAGTCTGTCTGAAGATGCCCACTGGACACAAATACAACATTCAAAGCATTTGCCTGAGTTTACATATCTACTGAAAAACAATTAACTGCATTAACCGTATGGAAGAAATAAAAGACATGTAGTTGACTGTTGAACACACACCTGTCTGTAGCTGACCCACAATGATGCGGCTATGAGATTGTCCTCTGAGTGTTACCATGGGAGACTGAGCCAGCGTCACCTGTGGCCTCACCATCGTCCCTTGTTGCTGGGGCACTATCTGTGCACATTTGCAGACAAAGAATGAAATACAGAATAAAAGCACAGACACGAATAGAATACAAGCTCTTACACGCAAGTTTGCAAGTTCAATGTGCATGCCAATGATTTCAGATTCAGGTAATAATTCCCACTAGCAGCAAAATTACCAGTCCAGGTTTACTGTGAGGTGTGTGAGTGAGGCTGATGACTGTGGTTTTAGGCGTTGCAGTGCTGGTGGCTGTAGTGGCGGTGGTGGAGAGAGGAGGTCGCAGCACCACAGCGGTGAGGGCCGTGGAGGCTGAGGAAGCAGGCTGAGTGCTGGGCTGAGGCAGCAGGCTCTGCTGGATGAAGGCCTCTGGGTCCGGGGTCAGCTGTCGCAATGCTGGGAGACTTCTCTGCAGGCAGAAGACAGAAAGATTGAACATATATTCAGTTTGATAAAATCACTGACTTCTTTCCACAAAGAATAGATTTGGTTATTGTCAAGTCAAAGTAGCAGCACTTAGGGAAGTACGGTGCCATTTCTAACATATGCTGTACTGGAAACTAAAATAATTGCAGAGAATTTAGTTTACGATGTACACCTAATGAGAAATTCGAAGAGCCTTCTTATTTTTTTACATTTCCAACTACTGCACATCTCATTGGGATAACATGACAACTACTTAGCAGCATTTCCTACTGACAAAAATAGGGCACTGATGAATATGTTTTTAGATTTATTTTTATTATACTTAAACAGATTTAATGATGTGCTAATCAAAAAAGACAGAAAAGCTAGTTCTTTCACAGAAAGAAAAGACCTGATAATAAATGTACTCTAACATCACTGTTCAAGCAAATTGCTCTATTTCTAGTACACTCTCTGCACTGTCTTTACCTGCAGTTTATATGTACACAATTATGTTATTAAGCAATTTCAGTTTTTGTACAACATGTAACATGCATTTCTCAATTCTGAGTTCACTTTCTCAAAACTCTTTGCAGAGTCAGCACAACAGGAGTCAATGCAGACTAAGTTGTGGATAACTTTTCCTTGCTTTGACACGAAATGCATTCAGTGACCACATCTGTTTTCCCAGTCAAACGTAACAACCACAAAAATGTATTTACACTCAGTTTTGCACTTTTACATAATATTGTAATAACTTACATAACACAAAATTACTGTAAAGGAAGCAGTGTTCATTCTGCTATATCTAACTCTAAAAAGACATGGAAAAGATAAAAATGCATGAACCTGATTGGGAAATACAACGCTGAGCACCTTTATTAATTCCTCCTTGAGCTGTGAAAGACTTGTGCCAGGTGACGAAAAGGATCAAGTGAGGCAGAATCCAGAACATTTTGTAATTTTAGGGGTTGTATGCCACAATTTAGATTATAAATCAAAAATCAATCGAAGTGTAGCATTGGACTTATCTGCCAGGCCCTGCTACACGGACCTGACGTCACGTCATTTTTTACACAGTATGTCAACAAAGCATGTGAGATTAGAGTACTTCTTTTTACATTCCTGGACCGTGGCGGACAACAGCAAACGCTCAAAGGTTTGTCGTAGCTTCACAAAAAAAAGATAACGACACAGCAAAATGCAGAATTGATCAAATTGAATCAAATTGATTTCAGCTTTCAAAATCAGGATCTGTGATTCTCACAGTTTTGTCTTTCCCTACCGATTTCAAAGCTGTAAGTGATGTCTGCATCTACTGACAGCCTTGACAACAGGGATGCGAACGGAAAAAACGTTTCCAAAACATCTATGTTTGTAAACTCATTTGGGAAGAACACAGAATGCCTATTTGTATAGAGGACAACACTGCTGTCACTGGTTAATTCCCTGATTGTGTTTAAACAAAACCTGGTTCTGCAACTTCTGGTGCAGATTATCGTTAAAGTTTTTGCCCTTGTCTATCGCTACATGGTGAATGGAGGGATGGAATCCACGTCTGGGACGTGTCAAACTAGGTCTGAAACATGCAGCATCGACCATTATTTCTTTGTGTCACTGATCTCACCTTCAGGAAAGGCACAAGGTATGGCTGTGGTGAGGAGTTGAGCTCCCGGTATAACCTACTGGTGAAATCTTCCGGCTCAATCTTCCCTTCCTGTTGTACAATAAAAAAACAGAGGATGGAGTTCAGAAAACAAACTGAAAGAATGACAAGAAACGTATAAAGGTTGAGACAGTAAGTTTAACACATATAAGTGTATCTCATAAAATTAGAATATCGTGGAAAAGTTGACTTATTCCAGAATTTTATTCAAAAAGTGAAAATTTCACACATTTTAGATTTGTTACACATCAAGTGTATATATATTTCAGGCCTTTTTTGTTTTATTCTTGATGATAATGGCTTACAGTTCATGGAAATCAAAAATATATAGGATAATATTAGGATATTATAATAAAGAATGTATGATACAGAAATGTCGACCTGAGAAGAGCCTTTAAGCTCTCATATGATTCAGTACACACAACCACAATCACGGGGAAGACTTCTGACTTGACAGTTGACACCCTCCAAAAGAAGGGATGCCACAGGTCACTGCTGAAAGGGCTGGCTGTTAGAGTGCTGGATCAACGCATATTCATGGAATATGGACTGGAAGGTTAGAGTGTGGTAGGAAAATGTGCACAAGCAACAGGGATGACCGCACCTATGAGAGGATGGTCAAGCAAAGCCGTTTCAAGAATTTGGGGGAGCTTCCCAAGAAGTGGACTGAGGCTGGAGTCAATGCATCAAGAGCCACCATGCACAGACAAGTCAAGGAAATGAGCTACAAGTGTCATCACCTGCTCCAAATCCTGGCACCACATCACTCCTGTCCTAAAACAACTACACTGGCTTCCCATTTCTCACTGGATCACATACAAAATCCTGGTCCTCACCTACAAAGCCATTCACCACCTGGCCCCTTCATACCTCACTGTCCTACTCTCCCCCTACCAACCTTCGCGGTCCCTGAGATCTACCTCAGCCGGTCTCCTCTACGTCCCCAAGTCCAAGCTCAGCAGTCTTGGGGAAAGAGCCTTTTCCAGGGCAGCTCCCAGGCACTGGAACTCCCTCCCCCATGAGATCCGCACCTCTGAGTCCCTCACCATTTTCCAGTCCCGCCTTAAGACCCATCTCTTCTCCTCTGCCTATCCCTAGCTGTTTATTTTATTTATTTATTTATTTATTTGTCATGTTTCTTTCTTTATCTGCTCTGTAAAGCGACTTTGAGTTCGTGAAAAGCGCTATACAAATTCAATTTATTATTATTATTATTATTATTATTATTCAGTGTTGCATTGCTAGTGGTAAGCCACTTCTGAACCAGACATGGTATCAGAATCGACTTACCTGGGCTAAAGAGAAAAAGAACTGGACAATTGCACAGTGGTCGAAGGTACTCTTTTCAGAGGAAAGTAAATTTTGCATTTCATTAGGAAGTCCAGGTCCCAGAGTCTGGAGGATGAGTACAGAGGCACAGAATATAAGTTGTATATGTCGAGTGTGAACTTTCTACAGGTAGTGCTGATTTGGGGTGCCAAGTCATCTGCTGGTGTTGGTACACTGTGTTTTATCAAGTCCAGAGTCAATGCAGCTGTGGAGATTTCACATTACTTCAAGCTTCCATCTGCTGAAAGCTATATGGAGATGCTGATTTCTTTTTCCAGCAGGACATGGCACCTGCTCACAGTGCCAAAATGACTAGTACCTGGTTTGCTGACCATGGTGTTACTGTGCCAGCCAGCCAGCTCACCTGACCTGAACCCCATAAAGAATCTATGGGGTATTGTCAAGAAGAAAACGAGAGACACCAGACCCAACAATACAGACGAGCTGAAGGCCGCTATCAAAGCAACCTGGGCTTCCATAACACCTCAGCCATGCCACAGGCTGACTGTCTCCTTGTCACGCCACATTGATTAAGTAATTTGTGCATTCATTAGTGTATTCTTGTAATATTTTGAGATATGGATTTTTGATTTCCATGAGCTGTGAGTTGTTATCATCTAGATTAAAACAAAAAAGAACTGAAATATTTCACTTTATGTGTAATGAATCTAGAATATATGGAAGTTTCACTTTTTGAATAAAATTAAGGAAACAAACTAACTTTTCCATGATATTCTAATATTATGAGATGCACCTGTAGATGGGGAGAGAGACAGAGGAGGAGAAGATGATGGAAAAAAACACGAGGAGGCGAGAAATTTACCAGCAGGTTCTTGACCAGCTCCTTCACATTGGCTATAGACTCGGAGGACTGCTTTCCACTGGATGCCAGCTTGATCAGAGTCGACAGAAAGTTTCTACACTTTTTCACAATCTCCAGCGTCTCCTGCAAGCACAAACACACAAAAAAAATATTTCTTCTAAATACAGACATCAGACTTTTAGTTTAAATGTGAAGCAGAGCACAAACATACTGGTATAAAATGAGTAATCTGTAAAGTTAGCTTTGAAAGATTACAAAGACAAAATCATTCAAGGTTAGTACTTCTCTCTTACAGCACTGATAGCTGTTGGAGTGACAGCGGTTCCAGTGGCCCCAAGTGGCCCCACCCTCTGTGTAACTGCCGTGGCTGCAGATCCAGGCTGCACTGTGGTGGGCGTTCCTAGCGGCTGTCCCGGGGTGGTGGCAGTACCTCCAAGCATGATGGTGTTCTATAAAAGTCAGTGAATATGCATTTGACTCAGGAAAATGACATGGTCAGATGAACAGTTTAGACGTATCGGATCTCCGTGGAAATACATTCAACTTCACTAGGACATAATAATAAAAAAGTTTTCTCTAGGCTTTATTTTTCCAGGAGCGACCGGTGCTAGGTACTGTATGTTTGCTATCACAGAACAATCATTGATGTTTATATGCTACGTATAAAAAACGAGCTCATGGGAACTTAACTATTCTTTCTTCTACCTCTAAATTAGGTATTAGACAACCAGAAAGTGAAAACCTGTTAATGAAGTTTCGAGTATTAAATGTATTAACCTTTAAGAGAAATTCCATGGCAACCTGAACAATCTCACAAGAAAGATTAACACAGCCAGCAAGGTTTTCAGAGTGAGCAAACAAATAGGCCACCCAGAGAATACACACAAAAATGAAAACAAAATGTGCTGGCCTTAATGCAAAACCTCGTTATTAGGCTGAACAAGATGGCCATACAACTTATGAAATGGGTTGGGGGGCCTTTTTTTAATCAAGCATATCAGAGTAGGAAATCAATCCTAACTGGTCCAAGAGAGGTGCATTTAGCCCTACTTCAGGCAGAACTAAAAGCCTTACATTAACACTCTCACTCTAAGACTCCTACTTCTCCAGGATTTAGGAGAGCTGAAGAGCTGTTCCCAGCAGGTGGACAATGTGCATATTGTTGGGAATCCCAGCCACAGCAAATGTCTTTTGAGCGACGCCAGACCACAATGACTGAAGCAAAAATTGGAGGCTAGCTGTGTGAGCTTAGTGATGGTAGTAGTAGTTAAAAAAATGGACTTTGGAAAAAGGGGAACAGCTTGACTGGTTGGGTTTTGACAAGGTCATGAAGGCCGCACTTTATGTCAAGAGTGATGCGAGCAAGAGAGAGCAGGGGGTCATTTTTGATGTTGATGCCATTAGTGTCATCGGTCTCTCTGCACAGGAGAAGTTTTATCTGCCTGCCATACTGCTGGTAGGGAAAAAAAAAACATATTCTGACACTGTGAAAACGTTTTTTTATGTTTGCGGCTGAACTGAAGCCCAAATGGATTGCTCTCAACAATGTAGCCAATCAACAGCGTGTTTCACACAGAGAAAAGGGTTTGCTTTAGGGCTGCAGCTAACGATTTTTTTCATTATTTACTAATCTGCCGATTACTAATCGATTATAGAGCCAAATGATGTCTTCAAATCGCCTTTTTTGTCCAACCAACAGCCCAAAACTAACTTTTATAAATAACAAAGAATAGCAGCAATTCCTCACATTTAAAAAGATGAAACCAGAAAATGTTTCACATTTTGCTTTAAAAAATGGCTGAAATTATTAATCGATTATCAAAATCTTTGTCGATAATTTTTTTTTCGATCAACTAATCGACTGATCGACTAATCGTTGCAGCTCTAATTTGCCCAATAGTTACAGTGTTCAGTGTCTGCACAAACCAGATTTCCTGTCATGGAATGGAGTCTTCCAAATCAGTTAACCATTCTTTGTGATGAATGACCTGACAACTTTTAATGGCATATGGTGCTGGGTAACTTTACAACCTGCTCATGGAATTAAACACCAAAAAGGGACATTTACCTGCAGCACAGGGGGCCTCTGCAGTGTGGTGGTGGCCGTCACAGTGGTCTGGACTGTTGAACCTTGTTTAATAATGGTGGTGGGGGTAACCGGACGAGCCAACAGTGACGCTCCTGGAGCCTGCAGAACGGTCGGGGATATAAGGGGGAGGGGATATTT
The DNA here is from genome assembly GCF_021292245.1 of Micropterus dolomieu. Taxonomy (NCBI): domain Eukaryota; kingdom Metazoa; phylum Chordata; class Actinopteri; order Centrarchiformes; family Centrarchidae; genus Micropterus; species Micropterus dolomieu. The sequence goes on from NC_060157.1 coordinate 11,990,045, forward strand.
CACTAAAGAGTCCCTGTTTCTTTTATTTTCTTTACTTATTTTGAAGTTCCACACAGAAACTCCACACAAGCTAAATTTAATCAGTCTACTCTGAGAATGGGTCATTAACCATGCAAGCAGAGTGTGCATATGAAACCAGTAACAAAAATGTAATTAAATCAGGCTGCATTGTAGAACTTCTACTACCTACTACTATCTACTACCGATATCGAGTATCAAGTTTTTCTTTTTCAGTTCTTTTTCTGTATACCCAGTGTGGAACTGATTGGGATCATCTTTCTGTGTGCAATGTAATATGAGGTTGTAACTGCACCTCACTTCTTAACTATACGTGAAGTAATGTATGTTTATAAACCAACATTATTTTAAAGCTTGTGTTAATTTTAATAATATTGTTCTAAAGGAGTTTACCCAAGTGTGCTGTTATAATATAAATATAACAGTGAATAGGAAACAGTATTTAAAGTGCACCAATGAGATCAGGCAATTACTTGATCTGTTTAATAAGGTCATTTTCCACGTAAACACTGATCCAGTATATCAGATCTTTGCGTCACCACCTAACACGCATGAGTCATGATTTCTGTGACTTGTACCTGTAGAGAAGTAATCTGGACAGGTGGAGTGCCGGTAGGGGCTGCAGGTCGTGGTGTCATGGCGCTCTGGGACTGTGACTGGGCCTGCATCTGAGCCAAGGTCTGCTGGTGAATCATCAGCAGCTGCCCACTCTCACTGCGAACCAAAACCATGCCTACAAGAGGCAAATGTCAGCGGGGTTAACATGTCAAAAGCCAGGGCCTTTCTGTCACCAGTATATTCTATGTATGCATATAGTTTGTGCCATGAGGGTGGATTAATTACTCATATGTATGTCTATCGATGCATGGATATTACCTCAGCTGGGCAGTCTATTTTCAGAGATATCTAGCCAGTCAGCAACCCGTCAACAACAAAAATGAGCAACAGACATGGGGCCATAAATCAAAAACATTTCAAACCACAACACAAACAACAACAAAGTAAAATAAATAAATTATTTCCCCTGATCCTTTATTGTGGGCAAGTGTATTACTATGCACAGGAGCCTGCTCTCTGGCTGGGATAGCTCTAAACACAGGACTCCCAACCAGAGCTCATACCCATGTATTGATATATCTGAACAACTCCTACTGACTTATGCCAACGAAAATTGGAAATTATCCCATTAATAATTGCCACTGAGGGTTAATTTAAAATAATGTCAATGCAAACCTTGGGAGAAATATCTGAGGTCAGAGACAGTCTTATAGTTAGCTTTTGCAAACTGTGTAAAACACACACACACAGGATAGATACTTAGAGATACACAGTAAATAGCTGTTGATATGAGAACAGTCTGCTATTGTCAGACAAACTGGTAAGAATCAATAGATTGCAACAGAATGCTTTTTTGATATATAGGAGGAATACCTTGGCTGACTTCCCTCAAGGCTTTTAATCTGGTCTGCAGTTAGAACCTTGTGCACCTGTAATCTGTTATTTGTGGCCTCAAAAGACAATCGATTCTGTGTCATCTCTGCTTACTACAATGTCTCAAACCATTTCTTGCTTACTCACACAAGACCAGCTAAGAATCTTGTACAAATAAAACAAAGGTGCATTTGTGTTTGATAGTGTCTGACAAAGCCACTTCACTGTTTTCATATCCAACTTGTTGCAGAAAACTTCCAAAACAGTTAACTTTACACTAAGTTACCTGGAGGGAGCTGAATGTTTTGGATATTTGGGGCGTTTTGTTGAGGCTGAGTGAGTCGAGGGGCCAACACCTGTGGAGCAATGGCTCGTATTCCACCTGCAGGAGTCGCAGCAATTGCTGACGGCACTGAGGTCCTCAAGTTTTGCAGAACAGTCGGGCTCCTCATGGTCGCTGTTGTCCCTGTCGCAACAGTTGTAGCCACGACGTGTCCACTAGTCTGAATTATAGTTTTTGTGGAGTCGAATTTGTTGACATGAGAGTCCGCCGTGCTGCTAACACTGACGGCGGGTGATGTTAAAACTGCCGTTAAGTTGCTTTGTGAGGCGTTAGTGGGACTTTGCATAGGTGGCCTCACAAGCGTGACTGTGGGAACAGTTTTCACAGAGGGCTGAGACGAAATCACAGCCGAAGAAGTTCTAATGATAGTACACGGGGCTGCAGACGAAACCGCTGCGCCTGCTTTGCTCACAGAAACAGGTCCGTTGTTGACATGCGTGACGGCGGGCTGTGAGTTGTTGCTGCCGTCAGCAGACGCAACTCCGGGGATGTGACAGTTCATCACCACGGCACTTCCATTCAAAGTTTGAACACCAGTAGTCCCAGGTTTTCCGACACCAGATGTTGCATCTGATACTATCGTAACGACTCCGCTAACTGTCCCCGGCTTGGACTGACTCTGAGCGGCTGTCAAGCTCGGTCCCGCCGCCGATGTGGTCCCGGCTGCTCCATCCATGCTTGAACCGTGGGACCCCGTACTGTTAATGACACCTCCTTGCACTCCTGTCCCTGAAGCAGCGGAAACACATGAAAACAAGGGGGGTGTCGAACAACTCTCCGATTCGCATTAGTTTCGGAAAACACACAAGTGAAGCCAAGTTAGCTATAATAATTTGAACAACGTGACCAAAATAAGCTAATGTTAGCTAACCGAAGTGGGCAGCTATCTTACCTGCTTTAGCAAGCTCTTGTTGTGAAAGTCCAATTTTGCTGCCCTGAACATTGGAATTACTACCTTCAGCTAAGTTGCCAGTATGATTTGCTGCAGACTGGACCCTGGCCGTTGTGTTGACACGACCTGCTTCTGTTAGCTCAGACTCCAGAGATCCGACTAGATCACTAACTACTTTTTCGTCCACCTCTGTGTTGAAGAAAACATCATCCAGCAAATCGGAGCCCGCCGCCATCTTTGCCCAGCTACGCTCGTTCGTGAGACGCATGCGCCGATTGGCTGCATCCCTTGTGACGCGACCTCATCAGGCGCTGTGATTGGTTCCTCGAAGAAAATAAATGTTGGAACAAATGGTTGCGACCTGCAGTGTAGAGAGAGTCACCGCTGTCTGGGTATTAAACGGGATAACACCGATGCCAAGCACAGAGCTGCTCTTGGTGAGACTTTATCACATCGAGGAGAGTCTCTGAGAGAGTGTATGTGTTGTACAACATGTATTTGCAGGTGTATGCACAGTATCCAAGCATTTTGAATCCATTTGGCTTTATCGTTGACGACTCAAAATGGCTGCGTTGTTGCTATTTTTTCCAGGAGACCCGCTGCAACTGCCTCAGCGCTCACAAAGTGATGCTGTCTGGATCTTAAACTTTAGAGCGCAGATAAACAGTTACCATCTTACATAAGTCTAGTTGTTTTACTACTCGGGCTTCATGACGCGGAGAATAATTTCTAAGCAGCCTATCACACACGCACACTGTCCAAATAAATGTTACACATAGTCATAACTGTCAATTGTGCTAAATATCAGACATCATGAGTCATAAATGATACGTTTAGCACAGGGATGACAAGATAGTGATGGGATTTACGGCTCTTTGAAGAGAGCTGGATGTCCCTTTCCAAGACGCTCTTTCGGCTCCCAAACGGTTCTTTATTTAGTAGCCTACGGCTTACGTTAGGCAGCATTATTATTTGTTGCAGGAAATAATTAGGCTATGCAAGATTCTTCATCTGCAATACATTGAAATATTCTGTCATTCTGATGATCAGAAAGTCTTCACCCTACCAATGAAAATGTGATAGTATTGTTAATAAATGCTTACACACATGATGTAATAATAGATGTAATAATAGATGTAATGGGGGGGCGTGTCCTATATCAACACTGTTCCAACTGACACATCACTAATGACACAAGTTTCATTGCCAGGTGCGTTTAGGCCTCAATTAGTGGGCGTGGTTTAAAGTCACCTGAGGACTTTTATAAATTGTTTCTGGTCGCTAGATTTTATACACAATTGTCCTGAATATTTTCTAGCCATGAGTTCAGCAAAGCCCTACATTGGCTGTAAAATAGGGTTAATTTCAAAAGCCCAAAATCGCTATGAGGGGATTTTGTATACAATTGATAAAGTGAACTCCACAGTGGTGCTGGCAAAAGGTGAGTGGTAGGCTATAGGCTTATGCATGTCCAAAAATAGCCAAGGTGCTTTTTGCTGAGTTGTTTGTAGACAAGAAAAGTGAGTGCCACTCTGTTAGCTTCATCAAACATTTTATTTCGACTAGTCAAATGTTTTGGAACGGAGGGACGACCCGCTGACAGACCAACACCACCTAAAGATGATATCTATGAGTACATCACTTTCCGGGGAAATGATATTAAGGATATCACGCTGTGTGAACCTCCAAGATCTCACCATGGCCTACCCCCAGACCCTGCAATAATACAGGTACCCAAGAACAGCATGGTTCTCACCCCACTTTAGAGAACCTAAAATGAACAAAGTAAATGAAGACCTAGGTAATGTGTGGACTTGCTTAAATGCCTCTTGTTCAGTCATCCAGTGCAGGCTCTTCAGGAATCTACTCCGCTCATGGTGGATCACTTAGCCCAGTAAAAGTACCTGCCTACAACCAGCTAGCTGCCAGCTCTCTACTTAACCAACAGTATGCTGCAGCTCTTGGCCTTGGTAAGTTGAACATATTTGTGTCTAGTAAATGGACCGTATAGCCATACCCTTAGTGTAGCAGGATACTTTTGATGTAGGTTGTTTTCATACAGCAGTATTTGGTTGTGTTCTTCAAACAGGGCCTATACTTCCAGGCCTAAATGTTAGAAAGGGGCCCATGGTGGAGAAGGCTGTTCAAACCCTTCATGTGGAAATATCTGGCCAGAGGAGAGGTTTGACTGCATCCCCGGAGAGGGAGCAGCAATGGGAGAGAAGGAGGCCCCAGAGGACCAGAGGAGGGAGTTTGCAGGGCAGAAGGGGCACTGGAGCCACCAGTAAGCATAGAATTACAATGATAGGCAAAAATCTGAAAGTGCTTTAACAGTCTTGAAACACTTCACAAACTGTTTGGAATGGTCCAGGGAGTCCTACTTTATCCATCTTTGCAATTGAAGTCAATCATGAGTACGTGTAAATGTCTTTTAAATTTTAAAGTGAGGTCAGCCCCAACTGTGCATAGTGCTCGGCAGGACACTTGGCAGCAGAATAATGAAAACAGGTCACCACCCAGAAGAAAAGGTAATTGTGAAACATTCAGGTTTTTAAAACTGAATATCTTTTTCTGAATATAAATAACAAGTTCTCAAATTCAATGTTTGGGTTGTTGTGTTTGTGTGGTGTTTTTTTTTTATTTTTTTTATTCCTTTTAGGAGCGCGGAGACGCAGAAACCGTAATAGAGGCCAGCTGTTGGTGGCGACTGTTCCATCTGCCATCCTTAAGTTTGACACAGACTTTGATTTTGATTCCTCAAATGCACAGTTTATTAAGGAGGAGCTGGAGAGGGAGGTGCAGGACAGGATGAATGTGAAAGGTTAGTTCATCAGCTCGTGACCACAAATTGTTTTAACTAAATTAAATGACACTTAAGGCCCACACTTTCTTTAAATCTCACTATATCATACTAAAACAAAGTTAACTATAGCCTACTCTGCAGGTAATCTCTAAATCCACTAAATTGTCAGCAGTAGCAAGATAGTCAGTCTATCTTGGAATTGTTCACCATTGTGGCATGACTGCACTCTTTCATGACTTCATGTTATCTGTCTTAATACACGTGTGCAATGACTGTTTCCATTTTGGCATGTGCTTGTAATCTATAAATAAGCTTGAAATCGGGAATAGGTCAAGTGAGACTTCAAAAACCAACTTGCATGTTTGTCTGCAGATGGAAATCATGAGGTAGCGAAAGAAAAAAAGGAATTGCAGTCGACTGCAGAGGATGATCACTTTGGACCAAAATGCTACTATGACAAAACGAAGTCTTTCTTTGACAACATCTCTTCTGATAAGAAGTTCAGGTGGGGGGGTGGTATGTGTGATCCTGAATATTCAAATACTAGTTTCTCCTGTATTTAGAGCTAGAGGTTTACAGGCTTGTGCCTCTTTCTGTGTCAACCAACGATTTCAGGCTAACATGGGCAGAGGAGCGGAAGCGCAATCTGGAGACATTTGGGGTCCCTGGACGGTTCCTGAGGGGCCAAGGCTTCAGAGGTGGATATACTGGACGAAGAGGACGGGGCACTCTTTCTTCTTACAGTACTTCTTATGTATAACAAATGGGATATTGTGTGTTACCCATAATGAAGATTAAGATCCGCAAAAGCCGCTCTGTTGGTGCTGTATGAAGAAGGATCCTTTCTTTAGTCACTCTCCCTAAGGCAGTTGTCCTAACCCCATATTGCCAGGATTATGTTTGGCCACATTTTGAGTTTAGATGCATGGCTCACTAAATGGTCCACTGACTTATTTATTTTTTTTTCAATTACATAGGAAGTGAATGTTAAGCTTCTGTTTTGTTTTCTGCTACTTGAAAGAATTCTGCTCAAAAAATGTATTTGTTTCATATTTAAAGTACCTGGCTTTGCCTCTTGGGCGAAGGTACTCATCATAATTTGTACACTTATGTCATGAACAAATGTTGTAAATATTATCAACATGAAATGAACTAAACCTAAATGTATGTTTAAAAAAAAAAAAAAGGTGAAATCGTGTTCACTGCTTTATTCTGTGGTATTGAAGCATCAAGCCAGATTGATATAAATAAACTGGGAATTGCTGATGATGGCCATCCTAATGTGTAGATAGCCTTATTGTTGGCCAGTATCAGTGTTTTATGGATATTACTCATTGTCTTAAAGAGCACGTGTTTTTCTTCAATATGCTGCAACACCTTTAGATGTGTCGTGTGCACCTGATGTGCATGGCGATATTGTTACAAATATGGACGTCAGGTGAGCTGAGACGCCGAGCATTTCCTCCCGAGGTTACAGGCAAGGCTGCACGCGACTTATCTAAGGTGTTGCAGCACGTTGAATAACAATTTAAACGTTAGTTTTATTTTTTTTCCCTGACGGTGCCAAAAACAACTTTCACAACTGCTCCTCCTGTTATTTTGCTCACCGAGCAGCGTGTGGAGTGATTGGCTGTCATGAATCAAAGGATACCCGGTTTACAGCGAGAGAAAGTGGTAGGCTACTCACTGTCTGGGTTGTACCAAAAACTGAGGGATTTCCCCTTTCATGTCAAAGTTGATTATCCATGTCATTAATTGCATGCAGGCCATAAATGATGAGCCTACTTTCACCAAGAACCCACGTTTAATTACACAAAGAGAAATTAGGTATTTTCTTATTTGTCTTCCTTTATGGACCAAAGCGCAGTGTCAATACCCCCATTTCTTGGTAATGGATAAACTATGTAACCAAATAGAGGGCTGCGCTCAAGATAATAAATATTAGAATAAAAGAAGCTCTTTTATTTCCCATATGTTAAAATGTCGGTGGCATTTTCATCGGCGCGCCCCAGGAGTAAAGGGGAGGTGACACAGCAAACGATTCAAAAGGTAAGAAATCTTGATGCGTCGCTGCGTTTAAACATTCTAGTCTAGATGGGAGTGTGCGGTTCTCAGCCAGTGCAGAGAAAGTAACCTGTGGTGAATAGCAGAATAAATGGCAACTGGTATTGTAACGTTACAGTCATCTGAAGGTGCGAACCAAACAAAGCCATGACGGGTGATGTAGGCGACCGCTTTTACATGCTCAACACTGGCTGGAGCTGTTTCCTAGTGATGCTGTCATTGTGGCTGCTTCTTCCTGACGAATGATGAATATTGTTTATGCACGTGAAATGTAGATATCGGCTTTACATTTAGTAATAGTTTCCAAGATTTTTTAAAAAGGAGAACGCCATTACTGGGGTTTATTAGTTGTAGGTGCAGGCAGCGCCCCATTACGTTTTAATGTTTATTATGGACACCCGCGTTGTTGCACAAACATATAGCCTATGAGCATCCACTGAGAAAGAGCCATGGTAGATGGAGGGAAACTCGGCAACACATGACAACCCTGAGCACTGTTCTCCTCAGACTGCCGATGCTTTCATCCTTGACTGAACAGTTTATGAGGATGTTGGTTATAAAAAAAAATAAAAGCCACCTATCCTAAGACAGGGATTTTCAAACTATGTCCTACATAAAGACTGTGAGAGGCTTCTGCTTCATTTGGCCCCATTATGAAAAAACTGACCCAGAAAACATGTTCTGAGAATACAGGACCTCACTGCAATGTCTTAAAAGAGCCTATTGTAGTGTCTAATACACCATGCACTGTGACTTGAGATAATTTGAGCTGAAGTTTTTTGGTTGTCTCTCAAAGATGCTGGATGAAAATCATCATTTAATACAATGTATAATGGATTACCAAAGCAAAGGCAAGACAGCTGAGTGCACACAGTAAGTGTTCTCTTTTTTTGTATCTCTGACTGATGCCTTGTAAATGTCTTATTACAGCAAAAGTGAATAAATAAAGCTATGTTTTATTTCCCCTTTTTGACAGGTATCAGCAGATCCTGCACAGAAATCTTGTTTACTTGGCCACAATAGCAGACTCCAATCAGAACATGCAGTCACTACTACCTGCAGTGAGTCCTTCATGAGGTTTCAGGGACAAGTAACAGAGTAGTTTTCTCATCAGATTTATTCTACTCCTGCTGTCCCATCACTTCCCTCACCTTCTCTCTTTTTTTAAATGTAAATATTCATAATAAATCCATTTTGAAAACATATTCTTTGGGTAGACTAAAGTTATTCTATATGGCACAGAAGTAGACATTCACGTCAATATAAAATAGGATCATGAGGACTTGAAAGGCAGCAATTAGAATGCTTTCAATTATTATTTTAATTGATTTACTGTATTTTTTACTTTCTAGCCTCCTACTCCCAACATGTCCATGGGTCCTGGAGGGATGGGCCAGAGTGGGGGACATGCTCCAAGCAACCTCAATGATAACATAGCACCAGGACTGCCCCCGACGTCTATGATGCAGAGCCAAATGAGCAATGGTGAGATGTTAACAGAGATGGGCATTTTACAGATAAACTCTGGCCCACTTGAACTTTATTTTCTACACAAACCCAGACGTGGTGTGCTAACAAGCTCCATTTGTCCATCCCTTGTCTTGAGTGCTCGTCTGATCCTGACTTTGCTGCATGTTTGTGCTGCCGATATAAAACCAAGTTTTGTCTTATTTATTGTCTCCTGCAAGTTTCTGTGGCCTTATGTTCAACTATGGTCTGATTGTCAGATTTGTTTGCAGCCATCGCAACTTTTTCTTTCTTTCTGTTTCTAATTCCTTTCTACACACACCATAAACACTCATTACTCACTCCATGTACAACCATGCAAGCTTCCTGTTAAGATGAACTGAATGTGGGCCCATGATTGGCATGCTATGGCACCACATGGGAACACGTGCTGGCTGCTCTGACTGTGCGTGTGTGTCGTCAGGCCCCAGCCATGCCCCCATGCAGCAGCAGTCTGGTCAGGTGCACTCGGCTATTCCCTCCGCATCCCTCAGCCTGCCTGCCAGCAGCTACGGTAGCTCAGCTTCAGCCTCCGGTTACAGCCACGCCTTGCCCTCCTCCCAGGGTAGCATGATCCAGGGCCCAGGGCCTGGCTATGGCTCTTCCTCTTCTTCCTCCACATCCTCCTCTTCTTCCTCCTCCTCCCGCAGCAACCTCAACATGCAGTCAAACCAAGGTGAGCCAGGTGTAGAGGAGCCTAATCATCGGGAATTGGTCCATTTTTATGGAAAGGAATACTTGCAGGCAAATGAACTGGACACACCAAAACACTTAATTATCAGTCACTATGCTAAAGATGCAAGATTCCTCATTTGTTTCTATTTTGTTATTTGAGCAAGGTTTGGCACTCAGAGGAAGGGAGTGATGAAAGTAATAGTGTTTTAAGTGTTTAGGGCGAGCTAGAAAGCATATGGTAAATAGTTGATTTCTGAATTACCTCTGAATGTTATCATGAAAGACGCTAACTTGATCTTGCTTAAAACATTTGCTCACGTGCAAATCTGCATTCATCAGTTTTTAAATTCCCTCCTAGTCCATTGTAATCATCAAAATAAGCAAACACATTCAGTTCATCAGAGGGGTGTCCTGCCTCCTCCCTTCTTCTTTCTGCTCCAGGTTTTATCTCTCCTAATCTCTGACTCCTGACCCTGAAATGCAGCCCTCCCTTCCTTGGATGTTGATGTGGATTTAGTGTACCTCTGTTTATGCACTGACCACTGGCTTTGTTTACATATATATTTCAGAACAGTATCTTTAAAGCATCTCTTCAAAGGGATTTTTTCTTTAACAGACCTCTGACTGCTATGGAACCATTTTGGCATTACCTTGTGCCCCTGTTGCCATGGACTTCTTTCTACATTTGTTTATTTGTCAGTTTAATTATGCACATTTCTGTCTGAGTTCTGAGAATGCTGTGTATGCTAATCCCGGTATGTGCATTGAGTGAGTCTGTGTATATTAATGTTTGAGATCTCTCCCCCCCCTTCATAATCCCACCTCCTTTCCAGTCACCATGATGCACCAACAATCTGCCACTCCACACTACTCCTCAGCCCAGGCTGGGGGCCAACATTATCAGGGACAGCAGGCCATGGGCATGATGGGTCAGGGCAGTCAAGGAAACAGTATGATGTCTCAGAGGCCCATGGGATCCTACCGCTCCTCACAACAAGGTAGGTGGTAAGACTTCTTCATACTAGTTTGTTGTGGCAATGTGCTCAGTGAGTTTGTTTGTGTGCTAAAATACATAGATGAATGTGTGAGTAGATCTTGGAACTGTCTGGACTGAAATGGTCACCGGGTTTCCATTTAAGTGAGGCTCTGGATGACAGTGTCACATTTTCCAGACTGATGGAATTGCCTCACATTTTAGTGCATGCATTGTATTAGTTCTTGCTTACAAATATCATAAACCGGGAGCGGTAGGTCTGCAAATTAGTCCATCCCAGACTTCCAACTTTAAGAAAGAGACTGGAGATATATCAGTTGTGTTACATTAGATAGCTGTCTCTGTAAATCACTTAACTTGTGCTGTGTCAGCATGTGCCTAATAATAGCTCCAACATGTCCTGTTATGTCTTTTGAAGGGTGTAGACTAGGCACGTAACTCAGATATGTAAGAAGGATGGGATACTGTTTCCAGGGCAACAGGCCATGGTTGTAAGTCCTCATCCACTCTGTACACTATTATACTTGCATGAATGGGTGAAATATTTCCAGACAGAACTGTATTATAGAGTTGTTGTGTCTATAGTTAAGTCGGGTGACACGCTCACCAGTCATTGGTCATGAGGCTGTTGCTATGGGCCCATATATCAATTGTGGCTTCTTGGGCATGTTAGGAGTTGACAGACATGTTGCTATGAAAATGTTTGGCTATTGTTGCAGAAATTAAGATGAAAATGTTTTTTATGCTACAGTTCATCTCTGTATTAAGAAACTTGTCGATTGTGTTTTGCAAAGGAGACTAGACTGTGCAAGGCTCTTTATGTTCTGTTGGTTTTCTGAGTTTGTTAGATAAAATTGATAGGTAAAGGCAAGGAGTGGAATCTGGAGTTTCTGCACACCACCACCAGGCAGAGATCAGATTCTCCCTGATAACTGGCTTTCTCATTTTCTCCCCAAAAATTTCATCTCATATAATTTGTCATGGAATTATTCTTTGCAATTGCCCCACTTTAATTACTGTTTCCAATATGTGGGTTGGCCCTGAATAGCTTCCTTCATATTATTATTTCAACCTCTCGAAAATCATCACCATTGAAATTCTACAGTGTATTAGTTAAACTTAAGTTCAAAATTCAAATTCACATGTTAATTTACACTGTTCATAACCATAATAATAACCTCATAACTAAATGACAGCTCCCGAATCTGTTATAATCTTTTCTTTGTGTCTTTCATTATTCTTAATACACACATATTCTCACACACACACACACACACACACACACACACACACACACACACCTCTTCAGGCTATCTCAATGACCCAAGTGTCCTGGCACAGCCCCTTTAGTCTCCAACTCAGCAGCCAACCGGTCCAACCAATTGTTTAATCAATCGTGGTGTCGCCTGTCTTGCAGGATCTGCACAGCAGTACATGGGACAAGACGAGTTCTACGGAGAGCAGTATGGACACACTCAGAGCTCCAGCGAGCCCATAAACCAGCAATATTACCCTGATGGTAATCATGCACATCCATAAACTTCATACACACAGCTCTCAAACACACAAACCCCCATTATAGGTCATGCCATTTCCTTTTACCACCATCCCACAGGCCTGAGCCAGATTTACTGCAGGGCTAAAGCTTCTTCCTCCCAGTCATCGTCTTTTCCTCTTAATGTGGGAGATGAAAAGTATTTGTTTTAAATAGCAAAAGACTGACTTTGGTCTCAGTTCTCTTTCCTCCCAGTGTGTCTGTGTCCATACTGTCCCCTTTGGTGTGCCGAAATTTCAGATTTCAGAGAGTGCTTTAGGAGTGTGTTGAGGAGAGAGTGCAAACTTCCTCCAGGGTGTTTCTTTGTGCTTTGTGCATTATATTGAAGTGGGAAGCCTTGTTGTTGTTGTGCTCGTAATTTTGTCATTGCACAAGTATTATCAATGTTTTGGCTTCGAACTGCGAATAATGACTTCTCTTCTATGTGTAAGTGGGGTTTGCCTTTGCAGAGGAGTTTTTGCATGTGTTGAATCGTGTTCTCTGCAGGTCATGGGGAGTACTCGTATCAACAGTCTTCATATGGTGAGCAAGGCTATGACAGGTCCTTTGATGAATCTTCACAGCATTATTATGAAGGAGGTAACAGCTATTCACTTTGTAAACCTTGTGTTTTAGATATACAGTATTTCACTGCACCTTCACAACCTCAGTTTGTCTAAATGTGGCCAACTGAAGATATAAGTACTGCCTCACAATAGCTGACATGTGTACCTGTGTATCTATACCTCCAGGTAACTCTCAGTACAGTCAACAGCAGGCCCAGTATCAGCAGGGCTCTGGCCAGCAACAGCCCTTCAGCCAGCAACAGTACTCCTCTCAACAAGGCTACAGCGGACAGCCACAGGGATACGGTTAGAACAACCCATAAAACCTATTGTGTGCATTCACATGAACATAAACTCACACACAAAACAAATTAACTGAATGTAAGCCCTCTGCTACAGGTCCTGGCCAGGGTGGATCATCCCAGTACTCTCAGTATCAGCAGGGTCAAAGCCAACAGTATGGCTCCTACCGTTCCTCCCAGGGAGGTCCTGGAGCGCAGACGCAGAGGCCCTATGCCTATGAACAGGTATGTCAAATTAGATTATCTCTGACTCTCTGAAACTGGCTTTCTGACAGTGACGACTTTAACATATAGAAAAATATGTATATAATCCCTAATGAATGTTTAATTTGGCTGGAATTCACCAGTTCATTTTGTATTTTTAAAAGTATTTGTATTAATAATTTAGTAAGAAATGACTTTAAACTTTTGCTTGCTACAACTGCTAATGTATGCTGACGTAGCACAGTATATGTTAGGGCACACACAAGTGCATTTTTTCCAGTAGCTTGAGGCATAAATACACAGGGACCTTTACAGTGAACTGTAATAATTCATAATCTCAGACATTTTTTGTTTCTTGTTTTTCAAATCAAACTCTTACATGATATCAAACATCAGGAAAGCTGATGCATGGAGGAATAATAGGTTAACTTTATACTTTTGTACCGTGTCTGCCTCAGAAGCAACAGAAAAGAAATGATGTATGAAATGCAATCTAATCTCTCTGTGTAAATAATTTTACATTGCAGGGTCAGTATGGGAATTATCAGCAATAAGATGCCACATTATTTTCCTGTTGGAAGAAATGAAAAAAGGAAGGGTTCAACAGTGACACGCTGGCTCAGCTGTGGATTAGAAGATCTGGCTTTATCATATTCATTATCCTCTCATTAATCATCAATGTAGCTAAGAATAGATAATCTTGTCAAATGTGACGCTTTCCTCATCTGTTTTGCTCGCTACAGGGGGTAAAGTGCTACTGGTCACCCTACGAAAAGTCAGGGTGCTTGTGGAATCAAGACAGTTAATGTAAACCTTCCACATGGACTGAAAAGGGTGCTAAAAGGGAGCAGTAAAGTCATCAGATGAGCCTCAGCAAATTGCTTGTATCCTTCCTTTTCTTTTTCTGTCTTTGCTTTCACTTGCCTTTAACCTATACCCTGCTTTTATTTTATTTTGCAAGCCTCTTGTTTTATTTTTCAGAGAAGGTCCGTGGTTTGTGAGACTTTGGCTATAAAAAGCACATTAGCCTTAAAGGTAGTTTTCCTTGATAATTAACTAATAGATTAGGTCCATCTCTTGCTTTAATTCCTGGTAGAGACACTGTTTTATCTCACGATAAGGGACATTAATTTATGAAGGTGAAAACTTTGGTCCTTGAACCTGACTTGATCAGGGGATTTGTCTGTGTTGGTCAAACTGTAATGTGTTGCTGTGTGGTCTAACATTATGTGTTTTCACTTTCTTCATATGTCTTACTGAGGTAATAGACACAATAGATAGCTGACTGATCCAGACTTAAAAGTGTGTATCATTGTCCATGTTAATCATACATCGTGGTAGTATTTTTGACACTTTATTTCCAGTGGCATTACGCTGCATAGACATATCGTTATTGTGCAGAGTTAAGAGGGGTTACACTACTCTGATGCTATTTAGTGATGATTTTACATATAAGAAACACATCACCACTTTGTCTGCACTTTATTTTGCAGTGACAGTGTATGTATTGTCTGATATTTTGTATTGTAGTACAATTCAGGCTATTTTAACAAATGATCCTCAAAAAGCCAAAGTAACACAGGAACAGAACAGTTACGTGTCCTGCACGTCTACTTCAATAAGTGCAATACACTCAGTCGGTCATGTTGAGGTTGGTTCTGATGGTGATCTCACACTGTATATCTTTATTTGTAGTTTCTTGACATATATTAAAGGCAAAGGCTAGGGCCGGTTTGTCTAATATTATTAAAGCTGGGGTAGGTAAGGTTGGATACACTTGATTTTAACAGTATCCAAAAGAATCCCACCCCTTCCCTTCAGACCTCCCTTCAAAGGCACTCAACACATTTTCATGCACAATGGGCAGAGTTCGTGCAGGTAGACAGGATTGACCGTGCTTATCACAGTTCTGTGACAGCCACAGATACCGGATTTTCTTCTAACTTTTATGTCAGGGCATTTGATGTATTGATTGCTGTCGGGATGTAAAGAGAATTTCAACAAACAAAAAAATGCCTCTGAAATAAATTGCCTACCCCAGCTTTAAGCATTATGTTGCAGGCTTCAACTGAAAGGTCATCTTTTAATGAAAATTATTTTCTGTATTTATGTGTCTTATTGACAGATAATGTGAAGTCTTTTACCACAAACATAAAGCTTACTACTTTAATGTTCTTTTTTTCAGTGAAAACTTTTAGCATCATCTTTTGTATTAGATGAAAAAAAATGTTAAAAATAAGACAAGTGTTATAGAGGAGGTATACAAGGGTTATAGAAGGTACACTTTTAGATAAGTGTAGATGTCGTAAAAGCACACTTGCCTTATTCTTTCTATCTATAGATAGATAGATCTATCTATCTATCTATCTATCTATCTATCTATCTATCTATCTATCAGTGTTGGGAAGGTTACTTTGCAAATCTAATAAGTTACCGATAACAAGTTACCCAATTTAAAATGTAATAGTATTGTAACTATTTCAATTACTTGATTAAAGTAATGTAACTTATTACATTTACTTTTTGATTACTTTTCAACTGTTAACTATTTTGAAAAGACAGTTTGTGAGGCGCTGCAAATTCAAACATGAGAACCAATCAAAAGCATCGGAATAGCATCAAACTTTACTAGATGGCTGGGGCTGGAAATGGCAAAGGAAGACAATGTGCACATGAAAAACATGCAACCACAACAAAATTAATATTATTCAACTTATAGCCTAGCTTTTTACTGAAAATATTCAGATGTAACCCCCAGTGTAATCATGAACCTTTTCAAAAGTAACTCGAATTTAACTATACATTTTCCCCAGGTAACTGTAATCCATTACAGTTACATTTATTTTGTAATTAAATTACGTAACTAAATTACATGTACATACTTACTCCCCAACACTGCTATCTATCTATCTATCTATCTATCTATCTATCTATCTATCTATCTATCTATCATTACAAAATGGGCATATACTGTATTGTATTGTTTATTTATTTAAAAGAAGTCAGACGACACCTCTGGTTATTTCACTAATTGCTGTTATTTTTACAGTTTGAGCAGTAAGGATTATTAGTGTGACTGAGGGTCGAGCTTTGCAGTATATTCTGTATTAACTTAACTTACTGTATCTCAGAGGGGTAAAATAACACAATAGTTGCAGTCATTTTGCAGGGTTAATCAAGAATGGGAGATACCTGGCTGTCAAACAGCTAAATAACTATGTACCACTCAACAGTGACAATCACATTCTTCTCTATAATACATTGAATTTGTATCAGTGTTTTATTTTACTGTGATCTGTATGACAAGTCTTTACCAGTTCTGTCTATGTAGTGTGTCTTCACTGATCTGGGTGGTACGCCTTGTTTGTGTGTGTGTGTGTGTGTGTGTGTGTGTGTGTGTGTGTGTGTGTGTGCGTACGTGCGTACGTGCGTACGTGCGTGCGTGTGTGTGTGTGTGTGTGAGAGAGAGAGAGAGAGAGAGAGAGAGAGAATCAATGTTGGTGTGCATAATCCAAATATGAATGTTATCTACTTATATATTGTAAGACTGCATTGCCTGATCTTTTCTGCTGTCTTTTGTTACTGTTTGTTATATAAAAATAAACTGACCTTCACCTTTTTTTTCTCTGTATTTGTGTATTTGTTAAGGAAATATCAGAAGTCACACATCAATATAATAATGATATTATTATTATCATTCTGTAGTTAGTAGATATAGATAGATATTGACAATGTGGATACTGCTTAAAGTATTGTCTGTTTTCAGGCCATTTGTGTATTGATTAGAGGTGTTTAAATTCCTGTAAATGCAGATGGGTTGTAGTGAATGGGATTTAGTCAATGCAGAAATTGGCATTTCTGTTACTGCCCAATAGAATATGCAACAAAACAAAAATCTGTAGTTTTTAAGTAACCTTTTCTGCCTCTGAGAAGTGTTCAGACTTTTATTAGGCTATATAAAGTATCACAGATGTAGTTCTATTAATGAACATATTAATAAGGATATAAAAATATGTTAGGCTTGTTAGTAGCAGCACAGCATCTTTTTTTCTTTTGTGTACCTTAACACACATTCCAGCACAGAAGGTGGCAGTAGAGGTCCAAAACGCAACAGTAAAGACTCCGTAATTAACAATCGCATATACACAGTCCCTTCACGGCTTCCGTAGTTGTTAGGTATACAGTGTTACGCGTACTCTGCCTCATCTAGTTAATGTGTTATTGGAAATGCTTAAACGATTATACAAGAAATTCGTGAATTGACATAGCCAGCTGTTTGTCAGTTATTTTCCTGACAAATCCCTTATTGCTCGCTACTAACGTGTGTATGTGGCGAGCGGTCGAGGTGACATTGTCAAACTGTTGTTAGCTAACGTTGCTTCAGAAACGTAACTAAGTTAAAGTAAAATCTGTCGAACGGCACAATGTTGGCAATGTTGTGGAGAGTTAAAAGCCTTCGGCTGCTCTCTCCAGACATACTTTTAGGATATATGTTAGGACAAGAGGTTAGCAGAAACTGTTTGAGCTTGTTCAGTCACAGTTCTCCGAGACCAGCAGCGTTGAAACGGAAAGTCAGCGGTGTCAGAGATGTCAGCACCTCCTGCACGCTGTGCGCTAAAGTCCGAGGAAGCCCTAAGAAGAGAGAGCTGTCAGAAAAGAAGCTGGTATGTGTTTTAACTAGATAGGTGTATGTTATTACTCTTTCACAACATAGTGTTTTTAACTGAACTAACTGTACCATGGATATAAACGGAGAAGAAATTAAAAGTAAGTAAAAACATCTGTGTTGGTGTATAGTTTTAAGATGCTTCTTGTTTTTAACATCTAAAATAGCTAACGTTAACTGGTGCCATATTCAAGCATTGCTTGACAAACGTACCCGAGGTTAGGATGGAGTCAGTCCACAACTTTATACGTGTGTGGAGTCTCTCTGTTAGCAAAAGTAATTGTTCCAAGACAATTTTATCTTTATCCCTCAAGTTGCCTTCAAAGCAAAGAAAAATGTCTTCTTGAAGTTGGAACATGAAAGAACAGATGGTCAATAGTTAAATGATACCCACCATGTTTTACTAGAAATATTACCTGCAAAATGTTAAAAGAAAACCAGTGTCACTGACATATTTATCATCACTTAACTAAATCCTAATCCAAACTAAATGTTATGTCAATTTGCTATGAAAGGATGCCCATAATCAGCTCCCTAGGGGAAGAGTTACATCAAGTATGATATCTGATGAATCTACAGCTGATCTGGTGACACATCCCTTACGAAAGCATTAAAAATATTAAATAATCTTTGTGTAATCCATCCTAGTGTTCTGTTGATGACTCGCAAACTATCAGTGTTGCTTGACGCGTGGATTAGCCGGCTGTCTATTTATTTCTTGATTTGACCCTTTAGACATGCCACTTTGTAGACCATCGGCGTGTGAAGCTGGTGGCTGGGTCAGGCGGTAAAGGGGCCTGCAGCTTTCACAGTGAGCCCCGGAAAGA
Source organism: Micropterus dolomieu (assembly GCF_021292245.1). Taxonomy (NCBI): domain Eukaryota; kingdom Metazoa; phylum Chordata; class Actinopteri; order Centrarchiformes; family Centrarchidae; genus Micropterus; species Micropterus dolomieu. The sequence continues at coordinate 12,008,870 of NC_060157.1, forward strand.
GTGGGGCGGACCGGATGGTGGCAATGGGGGTGATGGAGGAAACATCATTATCAAGGGTAAGTTGATTGTCCACCTGGTTCAAGGAATGTGTACAGAAAACTAGTCTGTTTGCCGTGTATATTCTGCAATTTCTCTATCCTGTTTTTAGACACCACACATGAATTATATTTGAAGTTCAGGACTACCCACCCGACCGGCTAGAACATAATTAGATTTTGTTTTGAATCATGAACAATTAGGAATTTCTTTTACCAATAATTGGTTTTAAAAACACAGTCTCCTACAGAGCTTGCTCTATATTGCATCATGGGGAAATGTGCTTCAGTCTATATTCCTTATTTGTGTGCTTTCAGCTGACCGCTTTGTCAAATCATTGGCGCAAGTAGTTCCGGTTTATAAAGGAGAGGATGGGAAATCAGGGGGCAATAAGAATTGTTACGGCAGGAATGGCAGCCCAACCTATATTCGTGTGAGTCCAAGTGTTTGATTATAAATAATGAATACTTTTGTCTCTAGCATAAATTACTGCCTAACCTTGCCGTTGATGTTTTTCCATTTTGAAGGTACCGTTAGGCACTTTGGTGAAGGAACAGGGAACGACAGTAGTGGACCTTTCTGAGCATGGTCAGGAGTACCTGGCTGTATTTGGAGGGACTGGTGGGAAGGGGAATCGATTCTTTCTGACTAATGAGAATCGTGCCCCAATGACAGCAACCCCAGGAATTGAGGGCCAAGAGAGGGTCCTTCAGCTAGAACTCCGCACAATGGCTCATGCAGGACTGGTGAGAAAAAGCTTGAAAAATAAAATTGGCATATTGCTTCTTAAAACCATGTAATGAACTGATCTTTATCCCATCAGGTGGGGTTTCCTAATGCTGGGAAGTCATCATTGTTGAGAGCCATCTCCAATGCCAGGCCTGCTGTGGCTGCTTACCCTTTTACAACACTCAACCCACATGTAGGAATTGTCAAGTACAGGGATCATGAACAAGTTGCAGGTAGTTGATTTTAAGCAAATCACTAGTATATTGTAGAATTATGTAATTAAATAGTATTTTATAACTGGATGGTTTTCAGCTGCCCACCCCCAGTATAACTTAGATGTTCCACTTGTATCCTTGCTCTATGTAGTGGCTGACATCCCAGGCATCATTCGAGGGGCCCATCTAAATCGAGGTCTGGGCATCTCTTTTCTGCGTCACATAGAGCGGTGTCGTTTCCTCCTCTTTGTTCTGGACCTGTCGACACCAGAGCCCTGGAACCAGCTCCAGCACTTGCATTATGAACTGGATCAGTATGAGCCTGGTCTGTCTCAGCGGCCTCAGGCCATCATAGCAAATAAAATGGATGTTCTTGAGGCCTCGGAGAAGCTGGAGACTCTAAGGAGCCTCGTCACCCAGCGGGTCATCCCCGTGTCGGCTCTCACAGGACAGAACACAGAGGAGCTCATCCTCCACCTCAGAGAGCTGTATGATGGCTACCTCCAAGGAGAAGGTTGTGGGGAAGGCAAACCCACTAGGTGGTAGCAGAAACTATTTTCTCTTACTCTACTGATATTTCCATGATCCATACTGATACCAAAGATTTACAGTGTATTTAAATTGCTTAATAAATATATAAAAAAAACAATTGCAGCATATTGCTCAACACACAGAATTATATTTTGGATTTCTTACCTTTAATGTAGCTTTTCAAAGGTGACGTATTACATATTAAGAGTAGACAGTACATTTTTAAATGTTAGGATTAACAAATGCCCTTCTAGGGTCACCCCGTGAAGACAAATACATCATTAAAATCCAGTCAATAGAAGGATATTGGTGTACACAAAGATACCAAAGATGATTTTGAGAAAAAGTGTGGGGATAAGATTGATGGGTAAAACGCCATATAAGCATACAAGTTTCTTCTAAGCTTTACTTGAATTATTATGATGCATTTTGATAAGTTATTTGTTAGGACCACCACTTGGTAATGACATTGAACATAATTCCTAAATAAACCAGCAGGGGGCATATGTCTCAAAGATAAATTATATTTTTAATTGAGCCTTTTAGTAAATAAAGCTCCACAGAGTCCAAATGATTACATTGGTGGGTCCCTTATTCAATCACCATCAGAAATTCAGTGGTCATTGGAGAACTAGGAGACTAGCACCAATTTAAATTAATGCAGCAAGCTGGTTTACAAGTAAAATAGAAGCAAACTGGTGCTTGGGCATTGGATGTCTACGGGTGGTATCTTTGTTTGAGGCTGAAACAATTCAACAGAAGTAGAGTGATGTACAACTGCACTCTGACCCCATGTCACTGTTTTCTTTGTGTACAGCAGGTTTTGAATATTGACTGGGTACTGCTGCTGCTCTTATCTCGATTCTCTGCCTACATAAGCACAGTGACTCAGATGTGTATTTATTGGTTAAAGGAGAGGAATAAAACAAACGAGTCACAATCAACAAAGGAATAATAAGAGCTTAATGTATTCTGTTTAAAATTAGTATTACACAACTGGAAGCAGAGATGGTTAATTTAATCGAGTGGATGGAAGAGTAGTGACAAATAAAAGAAGGGGTTATATACTGTATAGTTAGTGGATCTAGTGGAAGTTATTTTCACAGATGTTAAGACAAGTGCTGCCTTTAACACTTAACATGACAGCCAATAGGATGCAATTTGTATTTGAGACAGCTGTTTTGGCATCATGTTTACACACGCACACGCACACGCGCGCACACACATATATTTATATAGTGATTGTGAAATCTGCTGCTTCCTCCCTCTCGTCTCAGCTCAGCATGTGAGAGGGATGGATAAGGATAGAGTTGTTGAGATGTCAAGTCAATTTTATTTATATAGCCCAATATCACAAATTAGTGCCTCAGGGAGCTTTACAATCTGTACAGCATATGACACCATCTGTCCTTAAACACTCTATTCGGGAAAAAACGCCGAAAACCTTTTAACTGAGAAAATGGGTATGGACTGTCGTACAGCAGAGATGTTTGTATACTCATTTGTAGATAAGTTAGTATTATTACCTCTATTAACAATTTTAGTTATCACCACATTGTGAATTATGTAAAAAATACAAATACACTCAGGTATTTTCATACTCTTAGTAGTTTTAAATGTATACTTGATTTTTGGTCTGTAAAGGGCAGAATAACTCCAAAACAAACTGCCCTGACATATTGTGGTCATACAAACAAACTGCTGGCTGCTGGCTACACATAGCAGACATGAAGCAATATTACCATCACATTGTAGCCTGTGTCTGGTCAAGAGAGAATGGAATTCATTGACCTTTCAGCACATGTTTTGTCTTCATGAACTCCTGAGAAATGCATCTGGAGCTTTAGCTTGCTAGCTGGTCAACCTTCTTAGGCTTATGTTTGTGTGGACATGGCTCTGTGGATAGGGGGTTCCCTGGAGGAACATCTTGCTTTGGACCGAGGCTACCAATACTACAGAGAAAAGTTGCTTCTCCCATGGAGTCCTTAAGGAGAGGAACATTCCAGGTGGGAGAGTAAATTAGTGTTATAGCATTTTTCAGGAAAAAGGGAGCAGCCATTTATGACTACACTGAACCTCTTGGTTATCATAATTGTCTCAACTTCACAAATCGATACAGTACATTCTCAGTTTCTTCTGTTCATTCAATAATTGTTTCCACCTCCGGCACATCAGCCCTTCATAGAACGAAGGGGTTTATGCGATCTTTGTGCATCAGTGGCCTGACCAGGTGGAGATCACACAAGCTGTTGTGACTTCACCCCATCCTTGAATAACGTCTCGGGTTACGTATGTAACCCTTGTTCCCCGAGAAGGGGAACGAGACACTGCGTCGGTGACGACACTATGGGAATGCCTCTGGGCGTGGCAGGGCTGAACTATGAATGGAACTACACCAATCCTATTGGTGTTGCTAGAAAGGTAGCGTGTGACGGCGTAACCGGAGGGGTATATAAGCACGCCGGCACACAGGACACATTAGCCCTTTTCTATGAAGCAAGGCACTCCAGGCGAGGTGAGGTGTAGCGGACCGACGCAGTGTCTCGTTTCCCTTCTCGGGGAACAAGGGTTACATACGTAACCCAAGACGTTCCCCTTCGAGGGAACTCTAACTGCATCGGTGACAACACTATGGGAACGAGATACCCACTTAGGCCGCGCCGAAACCCCGCCTGCCCCCAGCGTGCAGAATCTGACGGCACGACCAGGAGGAGAGCGCATGGGTGCCGGGTGCAGAAGGAAGGTCCAGACTGTAAACCGGATGAAAGTGTGAGGGGTGGCCCAGCCAGCCGTGTCACACAAATCCTGGAGTGACGCCCCTGCGAGGAGGGCCCAAGAAGCTGCCATGCCTCGAGTAGGTGAAGGCAAACCGTGCACCTTATAGGCCAGGGAAATAGTCTGAACGATCCAGTTGCTTATGGTGTGTTTAGAAGCGGGGAGCCCAGCCTTTGCAGATCTATCGTGACAACCCAATCCTCGGAACTGATGATGGTGGGGATGTTGAGCATCCTGAACCTGAATCTCCTTCATTCAATTGGTTCAGCGACCGCAGATCCAAAATCAGACGCAACCCATCCGTCCTTCTTGGAAACTATGAAGTACCAGCTGTAGAACCCGGACTCCCTGACCGGCGGGAGCATGCACTGCAGTCCAGACCACCCCGTTGAACTTCTGCGGGGGGTGGACCCGGAGCTGCAGCCTGTAGCCATCCACTACGGTGCGCAGGACCCACGGGGAAATGTTTGCAAGGTTCCACCATGCTTCTACAAAATCCGCTAAGGGAACCAACCCCTCGGGGCTGGTGGCTGGTGTTATGCGTAGGTCCCCGGTGGCACCCTGAAGCGGAGAACCGCCAGGGAAACTCACCGGCGAGCAACGTTGTGTGAGCCCATCGTTTTCCAGTTGCAACCCCTCAAGGCCGGCAGACTGGTGAGAGCTCGCTGGCGGCTAGCGTGTCCCGAGCGCCAAGACGGCGGGAAACCTGTTGCCTGAGCCGCCACGAGGGATGGGGACCTCGGTCAGTCTCTCTCGGGGGGGTGGTGGTGGTGGTGGGCCCCCCTACTCGAAACCTCAGGACCTCTTCCCCGAGCCTGCTGTCTTCTCAGGGGGCTGTGGGCGAGAGCGTCGCCTTGCGTCCCAGGTTTGTTGAGAGGGACTACGGGAAGCGACGCTTCGCTTCTGGCTCCGACGATAGGAGCTAGCCGAGGGCTGACCTTGTCTCTCTTCAGCCGTCGCTGTCCTGGACCCAGTCTTTGAGAAGATCGGCCTGGTATCGGCCATGGTGTGCAGGCTTGCACCAGCTCGACCCGCTGCCATGTAGGCCTTACCCACGAAAGCGGATGTCGTCCGACACGGCTTGGTGGGGAGTGCCGGCGTCTGAAGGAATGAAGTGAGGATGGGAGAGGATGGCGCGCGAGTGCTTCCTCCACCCAAGGCACACAGTGTGTTTACTGTTTTTTTTTATTAAATCAGTGTTTTGCTTACAACAATCAGTGTGAATTTAAACCCTTAGGTTGGTCCAAGATATCACACAAAATTATATGGGTTAGGAAAATCAACAATGTATTCACTCTCTGTACAGCAGTTCCAGATTTGTGGATTCACAAGGTGAGTGTCACTCCCTTTTAGATAACCTTAAATATACAGCATATCTTCATTTACCATAATTAAACCACATGGAGACAATATTTCATAGACATATGTTTGTGGGAATATATATCTTGATATGTGGACAGCACATGGCTGTAAGGATATGCATTTTTAGAAATTGTTTGTGAAGTATCAAAGTTGACTTCTTCTCTGTGGCTACCCATAACTGCATCTATGTATGAAATATATTTTATCTGCCAAACCTTTGGCCAGTCATCCTCTAAAGTATGTAGAAGATACAATTCCTTATTTATTTCATGTGGATACATGTGGATATGTACTCACACAGATGCTCATGTACACAGACACACCCACAGGACACACAAATACACATTCCTTTTCTTTATCAACAGACTAATCAAGAAACACAAAACCGGCTTGACAAGCTTACAATGGTTAACTGAAATCACCATGGATGTATGGCTCATCAGGTCCAACAGTAATTGTCATACCTCCTTGGAGTTTTATTTTACATAATGACACACATTCACAGAAATAACACAGTTCAGTTTTTGCACTCTAAAATATTTGTCAGCATTTCGAAAAGCCTGGACTCGCAGTGAGTGAATGACAAGTTTGTAGTCTATTGTGTAATTATAGCAAAGGATAAAATAGTGCATGAAAAAAACAACCCTAAAATAAGTCTTAATTCCAAAGAAAAGTAAAACACCCACCCTGTCATTGCTGTACATTATGATTGTGTAAAAGGTCTCTGTAGCTGTATGACTACACTCAACTTGCCTAGTCCTTTTCAAAAAAAGTTTTGTGTTTGTCATGTCATGCGCTATATTTTCAACACAGTAATCACATTAATATTTTAACCAGATAAGGGTTAACAAAGAATTAAATGGATATGTGGATTAGTCAGGAGTATGTGAGAGTTATATGACATGGATTTTTGTGTAAATTGAGGCTAAGAGAACCCGGTTTAACTGAAGATAAATGTGTCAGACAGACAGTTTTCCTATCAGTTTGCATTATGAGACACGTTGTCCCTTTCGCTTAATCTGTTGTTTCTTACAGATGAAATCAGTGCAGTTTTGATCAACATTCATATAGTTATGTCTATGGAAGCATTCTTTACTCTTTGTGACCTCTAGAGAATGTAGTCCCCTGTCTTGTCAACTAGGGTTGGGCAATATGTCAACATTTTTCAGCTGGTCACAGTCAACCCAACAATTGCTTATTGATATATTTGTGCAGGTATGTGTGTGGGTGTGTCTGGCTCTTCATGCTGTTTTTTCCTGGCTGCCTCTCTTTGCCATTGCTGGCCTCTTTGTGCTGCTGGGTTAGCTCACTGAGGCTATAGCTAAGCGGTGGCTCTCACTCGTTCTCAGGAGGCAGACTATTAGCGAAATTAAATGGCACAAAGAATCACCGAAAACATACAACAATTTTTTTTTTACCAAAATAAAAGCAACACTAACTTCTTCCGTTTTACACCTATGACAGAGCAGAGATCTTAGGGTGGGGTTTATGTAACATTGCTAATGAACTATGAATAGTTTCCACTAACTGTGGTAACATGCGCCAGGTGTTAATTAAGTTTTAATTTTTACACTTTCACACACAGTCTTTCATTTTTCCCTGATGTCAGTAAGATAGGTAGCAAAACTTGTTGTGAGTCACTTGAAAGATTATGCTAAAAGTACCATATACAGTATTACACTTCAGGATGGATTGATCAAAAATAAAATGATACATGTTTTACTAATGTGTTTTCATTTTAGTGTTTTGGCTTTCCACTTCAGTCAGAGTCGCTGTTTTCCTATTACACAGTACTGTAGGCAGTGCTTTCACCAGGCATGCTGACTGAGGCCAGAGTATTGAACTTGAAATTCAAGTCTAGATCCAAGTCAAAGGTGACATCAGGGATGGAGATGGCATCAAGCTCATATTTGGTCTGCATGTCTCCCTCTTCAGCATACACATGAGGGTCATAATCACCCAGTTCCTTTCCTGGTGCCTGCAGATTGGACAGCATCTACAGTAGTGGAAGAGAATGCATTTATTTAAAAGAAACAGAATTACCCTATTGATTTAATTCTTGTCATTACCGTATTTAGTACTTTGAACAGAATTCCATGTTGGACTACACCAAACTCCTGGTCTGGTGAATATGTGCCGTATCCCACCCAACCCTGGGAGATCAGAAGCAGAAATTTGCATGAATTCAGTTGTTTCATCATTGTCTGCTTGTGATAAAATTTCATAGTGAATGAATATCAAAAAAATTAAATAATGTAAAATTTCACAGGAAAAGTGCTTATAGTCTAGATTGCACTACCCCACGCATAGAGTGTCTGTGCTGATGTGTCTTTCTCATGGCTGATGATGCACCCTTGGACTGGAAAATCAAGCATTTCAGTGATTAATGCTAAATGGCAACATTTGAAATATGGTAGAATTTGATGCACTGCAAAATGTAATGACTCAGAAAACTTCTTGACATCTAACTATTTAAACTCTTCAAACTCTTCAACTTATGACAAGACCAAAACCAACAGTGTGTTAGTCTGTCTTTGTGATTTCATATCCCAAGCTCATTTGTTACTACAGAAAATTTTATGAAATGTTAATAATGGAGTTTGATGGCACAGACAAACATTATATATCCTGTGAGGCTTTGGCTACACAGACAGAACTTGTTATTAGGATCAATTCATTGCTGGTTTTGGACTTTTCTTTGTGTTGACAGTGAAAGCCACTAGAATATCACAAGACTCATCCTTTAATCTGGAGTTGGGTGCTATTTTGACAAAATAACAACAACAATAATAATAATAATAATTTACATACCTGATGCAAGTTTTTCCTTTGATGTTGTTCAGTTTTGGATATGGTGTGTTCTGAATGGACTTGTGGAACTGCAGAAGTTATTGTGCTAGCAAATGACTGAAAAAAACAACAACAGAAGTCAAGTCATGACCACACATAAGTAACTGAAAAATATTTACTTAGTGCCCATTTGTAATGGTGCATTAGAGATTAAGAAAAGTGTGAGCTCAGATTCAATAATAATAATAATGATATAATTTTAGTACCCAGCGCAGAGAGTTCCCACGTGTGAACTCTTGTTCCTTGAAACTTTTTCTTCGGAACGGGGTGCTGTCTGAGCAGGCTTGTGATGCTTCACTTACTGGGTCAGTTATCAACTGGGGGACAAAAACTTACTTTTTAAATCATTTTAAAAGTGTCTATTAGTCACTATACAACATGACAAAATATGAAAGGATAAGGCGGACAGCTTGTTCTATAGTTTTTTGGTTGTCAACAAATCTCATGACAAGACCAAAACAAAGAGACGTGTTAGTCTGTTTTTTCCACTTTCCCAGCATACTTAATCTGTGACTTTAAATTCCAAGCTCATTTTTTATTACTGAAATGTAATGGGAACTGTAGTTTTTAGTAAACACCACTCAAACAAGAGTAAATAGCATACATTGAAGACTCATTTTGGATGTTGCTGTAAATCTTTAGAAGCAGGATGATATACAGTATGTGGGATCCACTCAAAGTAAACTACAGTGCCCATGATCATTGTAAGGAAGGAACATGTCACACAGTGCAATGTTGAATTTTTTATATTAACGATGGAGTGCTATGGCACAGACAAAAGTCATATTAGGCCTTGGCAAAACAGACAGTATTTGTTATTGGGATCAATTCATTGCTGGTTTTGGACTTTTCTTTGGATTTGTTGACTGTGAAAGCATCTAAAATATCACAGGACTTCATGAGAATGGTACCATTTTTGACAAAATAACTACAATAACTATAATTATTTCTGTACCTGATACAAATAGTTCCTTTGCTGTTGTTCAGTTTTGGATATGGCATGTTCTGAATGGGCTTGTGGCACTGCAGCAGTTGTTGCAGTTGTGTTAGTGAATGACTGCAAAAAAAAGAACGAAGAAGTTCATGTCAATTCATGAACACACATAAGTTACTGAAAAACATTAATTAGTGTATAATAATAATAATAATAATAATTAAAGCTGCAAGCAGCGATGAGCGGGCCCGAACACCTCCCGCTCGTCGGGGTGTGCCACACCCGTGTATCCGTTGCGTGCGGCCCTTAAGGTCGCACTGCCTGCATTTGAAGTTGATCGGGTTAAAGCTGTTGGAGGAGTTTGTTAAAATGCGGAGCCTATAAACAAGGTAAAATCAGACTTTCAATTCAATATGGCCGACTTCCTGTTGGGTTTATCATATGGCTCCAAGAGACATTTTTTTTAAATCCTGGCATTCTACACGTGCCTACAAATTTGAAATCTTGTAGGGGGCGATATAGAGCCATTTTTTGAGACACATGACCTTGAAAGTTATCAGACTACACAACACAACCATTCTAATGTGTGTACAAAGTATTGTGAGATTTCAAGCTTCCTAAGCCTCTCAAAATACAGCTTCCTGTTTCATGGCGAATAATGCGTTGGCATGGCAACGCCGTTTTACATTAAGTCACAAGCTTGAAACCTCACATCATGTAGGTCTTAAGACTAATTTTAGACAGTTTTGAGCCAAGTCGGATCATCCTGGAGGAGTTCCGCAACAAATAAAACATGTCACTTCCTGTTGCCAATAGGTGGCGCTTTCACTATGACTGGATATTGGCATGTAGATGTCTTCAGGGCGGGACTCTTATCAAACATGTGAAGTTTGGGGCAGATCTGACCATGTTCAGCCGATTTACACACTTTTTCCTTTTTCATGGCGAATCATCAAAATTGAACCCCACGCCACGCCATGCCATGGACACGCCGTTTGATCAATTAAAAAAAGTTTCACAATTTAACATCACAAGGGTCTTGGGATGGCACAGCCCGCATTTGAAGTTGATCTGATCATATCCCTAAGACAAGTTCATTAAAATACAGAGGGTGTAAATGGAAAATCGACGCACATTCAGTTCAATATGGCTGACTTCCTGAAGGGTTTAGGGTATGGCTCCAAGAGGCTTATTTTTAAGTCTGAACACAATACATATACCTACCAAGTTTGGCGAATGTAGGCCAAAGAGAAAGGAGGGGGCTTTGGTTTTGAAAATTGTTAGGGTGGCCTTTTTTGTGCGCCCGTATCAGACCCATATCAGATCGCTATTTTCACCAGTTTAGACGTGTGTGCCAATTTATACAACTTTTCATGCATGCTAGGCACCCCAACAATGCGTCCGATAGGGAAGAAGAAGTATAATAATAAGAATAATTTTAATAACAAACACAATAGGGTCCTCCAGCGGCCACTGTTTGGGCCCTAATAATAATAATAAAAATAAAAATTATTTCAGTACCCAACGCAGAGAGTTCCCACATGTAAACTTTTGTTCCATTAAGTTTTTTCTTTGGAATTGGGTGCTGTCTGAGCAGGCTTGTGATGCTTCACTTACTGGGTCAGTTATCAACTGGGGAAAAAAAACACATCCAGCAATGACAATACCTCACTTTTAAAATAATTTGTGTCCATTAGTCACTATACAACATGAGAAAAATATGAAAGGATAAGGCTGGCAATTCCTTTTCACTTTTCCAGGCTACTGGATCTGTGACTTTAAATGCCAAGCTCATTTGTTTGTTAGTGAAAACGAAAATAAAAACAATGTTAAAAACCTTTCACTAATATGTACTTTCTTTTTTTAAAGGGTATGTTATTTCCTAAGACAACTCGGTACTGTAGTTTTTAGCAAACATCACTTCAACAAGAGCACATAGTATATATTAAAGAGTCTTTTCAGTCGTCACAGCAGGATAGTGTACATGGGATAAACTCACAGTAAACCATAGTGCCCATGTTCATTGTAATGAAGGAAAATGTCACCCAGGCAATGTTATATTTTTAATATTAACTATGGAGTTCTATGGCACAAACAAACAAGGCTTTTATACACAGACAGTACTTATACATTGCTGGTTTTGGTCTTTTCTTTGGATTTGTTGAGAGTGAAACAATCAAGAATATCACAAGACTCATCCTTATATAATCAAGTGTATGGAGCAATTTGTGACAATCATAATAATAATTTCTATACCTGATGCAAATGGTTCCCTTGCTGTTGTCCAGTTTTGGATATGACACGCTCTGAATGGGCTTGAAGCCCTGCAGAGTTTGTTGTGTTGGTAAATGACTACAAAAAAAGCAAGTCAAGTCATTACCACACATAAGTAAGTGAAAAACATTTTATTAGTGCCTATCTGTCATGTTGATCAAATAAAGTGTGAGCTCAGTTTAAATAATAATAATAATTATGACCTCATAAGCTTGTTATTAATGTATATTTTACATAACTTACTTTCTTCACCGTTACTGCTGAAGATTGAGATATTGTTTGGATTTGTTCCCCATTCTTACTGTATACTTGGTTTAATGGCCCAAAAGCCACCTGTTGAAAATGTAAAGTCTGAAGATTTTGCAGCAACAAGTCAAAACTATAGTTCCATTTTTTAAGTGTGTACAATACTGCTGTTGTAGGATGAACAACTTAAAGTTGGGGTATGCCATTCTGGAGAAATCCAGTACAATGACAAATACTATGATGCAGAGCGAACAACTATACAGTGCAATGCTTTAATGAATGAATTTAATAATCCCACAAATGTGTGTTTGTCTTTGTCTGTGCTGATGTGTCTTTCTCATGGTTGATGATGCACTCTTGGACTGGAAAATCTAGCATTTCAGTGGTTAATACTATATGCCACCATTTGAAATATGGTAGAATTTGATGCACTGCAAAATGTCATGGCTCAGAAAAATTCTTGACATCTAACTCTTTAAACCTGGTGGCATTACTCAGATTCAGTAGTAATATTAATAATAAACAAATTTGTTTTTGTCTGTGTGTGTCTTTGTATTAGCCTATAGTAATAACCAAGTAGAGGTACTTTTGTAATCAAAATGTTTACTTTGCAGTCAGTTCCTGGATTCTCAATGTTACAGCTCATCAGATGTTGTCCCGAGTCTTCTCCTGGGATTGCTATGCTCTGTGTCTTACATGACACCAGAAAAGCCAAAAGGAGCATACCTGGGATACAAAAACCACACACACAGATCAAATCATACAGTGTTATGTTTTAAACGAGGCTATTTAATCTTTTACTAGAGGAAGGGCTCATGACCAAAATGTCAGTCTGTTTTTAAAGATAATTATGATATTATCTAATGTATATTTTTATCTAAAACATTTCTAACTTTAAAACTAAAAAATAAAGTGTTCTCTGATTAACGTATACCTGCAAGCAGTAGTATGCTGAAAAAGATAATCCCAAGTGTTCCTTCTCCTAATGCAGTGCCAGTAGCTTTGCGGAAGTGGCAGTTTGGCCTCGCTGTGTCTAAGCAGTTGCACACAGTAATGGACAGGTTGTGGACAGCGGTCACGCCCTGAAGGTCAGACACTTTCAGCAACAGCTCAAAGTGTCCAGAATGAACTGTGTTCTCCTTTACCAGGTTGACTGAAAACCCTGTACATGCAAAATGAATTGACATATTATAAAGATTCACTGTGGGATAGCATATGAACTTGACTTAGAGGTTAATTTGATAGCAGAGACATTATTTGCACAATTTATACGACCTTAGCTACATTTAAATCACAAAGGAGTTGTCAGAACTATAGCATACCTTCCTCAGGGTCAATCCTCCACTTTCCCCGCTCTCCGAGAAGCATGAAGCGAAAAGGTCCACCGTAGGGCTCTTCATCTAAGTCAAAGGCTGTGATGTTGGCCAGAGAGGGTCCATCAGACTGGCACATGTCAAATGTGCTTACAACCAGGTATGGTTTATTGTCATTTTCATCTCTAACATGAATGCTGAGAGTTGCGGTACTTGTCATTGGGGGTTTACCTAGTGACCAAAAGCACATGTATATTTTTAGAAATGTGGTAAAGAAAACATGTTTGATAACATAAACAGAAAGTTAAAACAACTCCAGGTCATACCATTGTCAACAGCATATACTGTGACCTTATAGGTATTGTCTTTCACATGGGGTGACTCTCGGTCTATGATCTTTGTTGTGGTTATCTTTCCAGTCACACTGTCCACTGTAACCCAATTTTCCGGATCCTCTCCTTTCTGAAATCTGAAACACACATGAGTTGTGTTTGACATTTTTAAGTTCTCTTTTGACTTTCATACATGTACAATATTGTTGTCTTGTAAAAGGGACATGTAGCTAGTGTCTTCATGACTTACAAAAATGTCTTTGCGGCAGCAAAGTCAGGGTCTCTAGCTGTAAATACTGCCAGGTACTGTCCAGCCTCAACATTCTCAACCACCGTTACTTGTTGGTTAGGATTGTCAAATATTGCAGGATCATTGACATCCTCCACAGCCACTGTCACTTGGTAGGTAGATCGACCACCACTGTCAGTGACTACTTGCCAAAGACCAGTGGTATGACGATTCACCACTTTGCATGAGTGGTAGGGGATCTCATTCTCTACACTGATATTCAGGTTCTTCTGAGGGCTGTCTTCATAGTCTAGAGGCTATAAAATAATTAAATATTTAATGTTGGTTTGAAGACAAATATTGAAATATTTCACATCATATGTCACAGCCATAAGGTTCATCATCCACAGGTTGTCAGTGGTTAAAATCCCTAGACAGTATGAATCACCACATTCAAGAATATCAATTTAAGCCTCACTTAGCATTCATAAGAACTGCTTGCGCAGTTCCACTCCACAGTGAGGCTGATGTTTTGATGTCTGAAGGAAAAGCCATGGTTGAAATGGCTGCAGTAACATTTTAAAGAAAGGTACTTAGTAGGTACATAGTTGTTGTGGATGTGCATGTAGATATTAACAATGCTGCATGATATCTGAAGGACAGGCATCAGCAAAGGGCATCTGTGGGTACAACAGCATATTCGGGAATCCAAGTCCAGATACCTGAGGTTGTGGTGTGCATACTATTTAAAAAAAATGTGTTCAGGTCTCCAAACAGTTGTTGGACTGTAGTGTCAAAAATCTGTCATAAAAGACAAAATACCTTTTTCACATACAGTAGTCCCTCATTCGTCTCAGGATCAGTAGTGATAATGAAGTTGTTGTTTGTGTCTCCTTGGATTTGATATTTTGCTCTGCTGGCCCCTGTACCTTTGATATCTTCGTCTGTAACTTGCAGACGTGAAACAAGAACATTTTCCTCTCCTTCTTTCACTCTCCCAGGACCCTGGGGTAAAAAATAAACTAAACTTTTATTGTGAAAAGAGACTATAGTAATATGGGCTGTCTATAACAGCTGTCATTGCCTTTTACTCGAGGTAACTGAAAGAAGTAATTTCTCACTGTTTGCCCTGTGATCTTAGGACGGTGATTATTTCCATCTTCTATGTTGATTATGATGGTGCAGGAGCTGGAGAGCTGTTTTTTTTCTCCCCTGTCTTTAGCCTCCACTACAATGGTGTATGTATCTGCTTTCTGATTGGTTAAAAACAATTATTAATTCATTTTTAAAATGAATAATAAAAAAAAAGATAAAACCAAACTTATATAATTTGGCCTTATTCGAATGTAAGGAGATGAATGTTCCAAGATCAACAGATTTTATATTTTCCATGAAGCAATGAGTCCTCTCACCTCATGGTCCAAACACCCTTTAAATGAAATTCTTCCAGTACTATTTCTCTGGTTTAAGAAGAACTCCAGCTCATGTGGTTTAGGAGTTACTGAGACTATTTTGAAATCAAACACTCCATTTTTTCCAGTGTCAAAGTCGCTTGCCATAATGGTAATCACTTCAGTGCCTGTCAGTATCAGACGAAAGGAGTTATTTTATTTTATTTTAATTTCTTTTTATTAATACAATTTTGTTTAATGTAAATGATAGTAGTAATAAGGATTACGTAAGGAAATTGTTAAAAGTGAGCAGTTTACCTTGTGGTGTTGACTCTTTAAGGTTGACTGTGTACCTTTCAAGGTCAAACTTTGGAGGGTTGTCATTTGAGTCGATAATTTGTATCTCAATGCCAAGCTGCGTGTCTATTACATGTTTATGTGTATCGATTGCCTTAAACGTTAGCTGGAATGAAAAGGCAAGAATTAGGAAACCTTACACCACACCCCAAGCACATTCACTCATTTACATTTATCCATTTAGCTGACGCTTTTCTCCAAAGCGACTTACAATTGCTATATACGTCAGAGGTCGCACTCCTCTGGAGCAAGTAGGGGTTAAGTGTCTTGCTCAGGTACACATTAGTATCTCACAGTGGATTCATACCCAGGTCTCTCACACCAAAGGCATGTGTCTTATCCACTATTCCATCACCAGAGATCACCGGAGATTGTTGTAATAATATTGTTTTAGTAAATTCTTTCTAACCTTCAAAACTTTGAATTTCTCATAGTCCACGGGGCCATGCACAAAAATCTCCCCTGTGCTATTGTTGATTTTTAATATGCCTGTGGGCTCTTTGTCAACACCTTGACCATGTATCTCGAAAAGGACGAGTTTCTTCTCAACTTTAATCTGTAAAGTCAGAAAAACACAGCAGCAGCGAATTCTGTAATGCTCTTCCTGCATCTTGTCATAAGTGCAATTCATATCCATGCATTGTGACTCTCTGTAGATACTCACTTTGCCCAGTGAATATGGGAAAGGTCCTTCATAGTCCTCATCAACTCTGAAGGAATCAATAATCCAGGTTCTCTTTTGTCGGTGCAAAATATCTGAAGATGACCTGTGGATTCCCAAACACTGCAAAAACATTGCATTACATTACTTACATTAGATTACTTTACTTTGATTTAGTTTTTGTGTATTATGATTAACTTTTACAAGTAAGTAAGCTCTTTTTAACTGATGTTAAACAAGTCACTCAGGTTGTGTGCATAACACCTCTTCCAGAACACGATGTCTGATTGGATTTGATTTTAAAGGATAGGCCAAAATTTTTCAAATCGATTGGATCAGGAGATTTTGACTGTTGGAATAGCTGTACATGCAGATGCTGTATCTTCTTTAAACTCTGCAACATTCTTGCTTTTCATTTGTTATTTTCATTTTTTCGGCTTCATTAATGAAACACCTATCACCTTTAAAAGACATCAGAAAAGCAAGCCGGGGTTTGGATAAAAGAACAGCAGACCTTGAGCCAGCCAGATCAAACAGACCAGGTAACACAGCGGGTGCATCATGGTCCAGCTTGGATTTAAGGCTGCCTCTGGTTAATGACGAAATGGGACACAGACTGGCCAAGCAACAAGAAGTCTGAGACTCTAATGCCCCATCTTTGCAGAGACCTGCTCCATCAACATCCCAGATTGAGCACTCGGTGTGCCCACCACATTCCAAGCTGACAGAGCACAAGGCTCCGAGAAGATGAGAGGAGGCAGAGGCGTATGCTTGGTGCTCAAACGCAGTCAAAGTGATGGACACTGTTTCTCAAATGTCAGGCTTTGTATGTGAAGATGAAAACCATATTATCGTCACTATCTTGTTACTGCTGTTTACATTCTCAAAATGCAAATTAAAAAAATTCACTACGGATTTATTTTCCTTATATTTGGATATAAAAAACTATATAGGCTTATATTCTTTGAGTGTATTTATTTTATATGTTACCATATTGTAATGTCAATGTAATTATCTGGTATGCTCTATGTATTAAGCCTGCAGGGACTGCAAACTTTCAGTCAGTTTTACAACCTTGTGACGTATATAATGATAAATCTATGACCAAAAGGGATGAGACAGCAAGCTATCATTTTGACAGACATAACAGCATTGCTGCATTGGTTGTCATTATGACAGATAAATGTTTATTTGTAACATCCTAATTGTCTTAATTTTATAGCTGTTATACCCATAATTTCTATTCTTTGAAATGGTTCTTAATTTAATTAAATTGTGCATCTAAATGTGGGGGTATTTGCTGTTCTTTTATCTTTACCTGTTCTTTTATACATTTTTAAAATTGTAAATCTTTTACATTTGCTTTATTTTTTGTACCATGTAAAGCACATTGAATTGCCGTGGTGTATGAAATGTTCTATACAAATAAAGTTGCCTTACCTTCCCTTGCCTAAAATAATAAAGCCGTAAAGCCCCCATGTTGCTAGAACGAGTTGAATTAAAACATGGTTTGTAGTGGTTGGATTCTAAAGCAGAAGCAAGATCAGAATAAAGTAAGCATTGTCTAAAATATTTTTTGCCGCAACTTAAGTAAAATTCTTACCAGCATCACGAAAAGACTGAGGCGTATTGTCTCCATAGCATATCCAGATTATGTGTTGTCCCTTTGACAATGAAGTATTCACTGTATACCTGTGAATGGGAGGGCCTGTGTCATAGCTGCAGTATACCTGTGAATGGGAGGTCCTGTGTCATAGCTGCAGTATACCTGTGAATGGGAGGTCCTGTGTCATAGTTCCAGTTTACCTGTGAGTGGGAGGTCCTGTGTCATAGTTCCAGTTTACCTGTGAGTGGGAGGGCCTGTGTCATAGTTCCAGTTTACCTGTGAGTGGGAGGGCCTGTGTCATAATAAATTTATTTCACAGCAACTTTACATGTTCAGCCTGGAAGTGAGGAAAACTTCATAGCAGCTGCATGTGTGTACAAAGTACTATGTGTGTGTGCGTGTGTGAAAATGTGTTAATATAAAGTTACATAAATATGATGAGAAGACTCAAGAAACTCAAGTTTCTCATGTTACTGTATGTTACAAAATGTAATAATGATCATAATTTTTTATTTATTTTTGAAAACAGTTAGCTTATAGTTACTATGGGGTTGGTCTCCATACTGGCTATTATGTATAATATCAAATAAATTAATAAAACATACATTGATATGTTAAGCTTTAAAAATAATACTTTTAAAAGCTCAGTATTATGAAACATTTTACACTATTTTTCCCAGTTTTTCATAATGCCACCTACCAAGATAGATAAGACAACCAGGACAGAGTTAGAGCCAGTTATGTCACTGACTCTTGCTTTGGTCTGAATGACCTGCACTAAACAATTGCATGATTATATTAATTACATCAGATTATTATTACATAATATGAAAACACTGTGGGTCACAATAAACCTCTATTCCAAAGACCATAACCAGCCTCCTGTGGGTACAGCATGTTCTATGTTCAGCCTTGTTTGTGTGTGTTTGTGAGAGAGAGATATTCTTTTTAAAAAGCTTTTTACTTAATCATTACGTCACAGTTCACTTTTAGTGTAGTGAACCTGTGTTGCATTGGGACTAGTTGCTGTTGTGTTTCTATGGAACCAATTGAGAGATGCACATGATTTCCTGGTAACAAATAAACTTGACCAGACTTGCCTTTAAGGCAGATCTGGCAGAATTGTAAGGCCTCAGAATTGGTTATTTCCTCTTTGTAAATGCTTCATTTTATTGTACGGTTTGGCAGAACACTTTCTTTGTAAGATGTATTAGATTAACAGTCATGTTACAAACTACACATTTCATTTCAGCCACAAAGTGTTTTAGTTATAACTTTGAGATGCAATATTTCATGCTGCCTTGTGTCTTTTGGTGTTAATCAGTCCAAATAATGTGTGTTGTTGATGGTTGCTTGCTTGTATTTCTTATGTCCAGTTCATCAACAAAATTTTGTTAGTTTAGTTTATCTCTTTCGTTTAAAAAAGGTTTGTATGTGTCTTAAGCAATTCGCCACCGAAGTAATAGAGTTAATGTCAGACTCTGAGATTAGAAGTTTGTGACAATGGTAAAACGAGGCTTCTTCAACAAAGTCTACTTTGCTGAAATCTGGTTTAGCTAGAGTGTGGGAATGCATTTGTTATTTTAATCATACTGAACGCTTGGATGACTACCACAGGAATACAAAGAAAACATAGGATGATGTGTCTGGGAGGGTTAGGGTGGTGGTGTGTACAGTGATGCAAGGCAGCTACAGAACCAGCAACAGTCCTGATGAAATCACTTCTCAAGAAAGAAGATAACTGTAATTGGACAACACCCAGAATGAAACATTCATAACCTCCATGCTGTATCACTGAGGGTCTTGCTGTCCAGTTTATGGGAAATTAAGCATTGTAGACTGTAGTATGGAGCAGTACTTCCTTTATGAAGAAAGAGAGGTGTTATTTTGGGTTAAAGCTCTGATTGCAAACTACAAATGTCATTATAACACCAATCTGTAATCTGTAATCTCTAATAATGACCATACCTTGTATTGATGAGATTCAACTCAAACTTGTTATTTCCATGGTTACTGAGGGGAAGACTTTGACTTACTTTTATGCTCCACTGCGTGTTTTGGTGTTCATCAGTCTTTATAATGTGTGTATTTGGTGTTTGCATAAATTTGACATTTCCTGCTGTAGCCGGAAGTACCAGAACTTTTCATGTCTTCTTTTGACTTATTGTTCTGAAATTGAACATAAGTAAAAAACATGCTTTACATATCTTCAGTTTGTTTATGGGTTATGCATGTGGGTCAAACGAGTTTGGGTCTGAGTCTCAGATTTGCATGTTACTCTTTGTGCCACACCATTAATTAAAAAAACAGATCTGCCGCGTATGTGGGTGCTGATGGTGCAATGGATAAGACACATGCCTTCAGCTAAATGAATAAAAATGTAAAAATGTGAATGTCATGGCATGATAAACTGACAAATCCCACAGGGTAGCTTTGGCAGCATACAGGGAGTTGAAGATAAGAACAGGTCTTGACAAAACCATCATACACAGTAGGCCTGTGGTGTTTATACAGTACCAAAACACAAAGATGTCTCTTTGTGTTGAAAAGTGGTGGAGACATTTAAGGGCTCATATTAGGGATGTGAAGAAACACTCAGTCCACCAGATGTGAGAATGCACAATATTGAAGTCACGAGAAGAAGACAACAAGATATTTCAATGGTATTTTGAAGAAATATTGGTAACACTTTCTATGAAGGTCATTGCGATAATGACTTATGTATATATTTAACACGATATAATGCGTCCATAAGACATTATAACAGTTGTTATAATCAATTACAAACATGCATTAGGCTCTATAGCGAAGTTCATAATGTATTATGACCTTTTGATTTAATGTTTCATAACTAATATTAATACCAGTTTATAACAATGTGCGGCAAGAATCTCCGACCATGTTCCATAGTACATTATAACCACCGACTCTGCCTCGTTATGAATACGCTTTAGTCACCATTTACAATTAGTGACATAAAATGGAATAATAGCTTATAGTAATGTTTAAAGTTATATAGCATGTCTTTGTTTGCTTTAAATAAAGTGTTAAAATATTTATCCCTGTATAATATATTACAGGTGGACATAATACCATATGAACTAATTATAAGACCTTATAACATGTTATTGTTTGCTTTAAGTAAAGTGAAGTTTGCGCAGGAAAACATCTTTTATTTATGTTTCTTCACTTTATGAACAATCTGTATGAATTTTGAACATTTTCAACATAATTACATGCCTATGGACAGGCCCTAACAGATGCAGTGGACAATTAAAGACAACCACTTCACTATAACTATAAATATAACTTTAAACATTGCTATAAGCTATTATTCTAAATTGTGACTGAAGTGTATTCATAACGAGGGTCTTCTGGGTACTCCCCCAGAAGATCTTAAGCATTAAACTCTTGATTTCCTGTATTCTGGAGACATTTTCTGCACCAATTTATGGTGGAAATGTCTCTTATTTACACGAAGGGAAACAAAATTCATGTGGTCGGTGACAATTCAGATTACAAAATTATTATTAAATATGATGCAGTAATCAGCTTGTTTTAGTTCACCAGTTATTTTTTTGGGACAAGGCAGATCTGTTTTCTTCTATATTTACATTGCATTTTCTTTGTTTTCCTATTGTGCAAGTAAACCTTTCTCATAGAATTTTTATTTGTTATTTAACATTTCTTGTTGCAAGCTAATTTTCAAAAAACTTTTATTAAATGCTTTCAAAAAGTGGTGGGGACAAAATCAGCCATTTCAAAAAGTGGTGGGGACATGTCCCCATGTGTCCCCAGTGTAAATGACACCTATGCCAAAACAGTAGACAGCTGGTGTCATTGGTTTTAAAAACACTTCTCAAGAACGCTACACAATGTTGGGTGGGATTGTCACTGGAAGTATGTTCAGGGTGTCAGCACAGTCAACTCAACTCACTGCCCTTTTGACAAGCTGTGTGAGAGTTTTTCTGCCACCACTCCCTCATCAACAACTTCTTCATCTCCTACAATTAATGTCATAGTCTTTAGGTAAGACAAGTAACATGCAAGTATAAATTAATGAATACAAAGTTTTTTTTATAGTTTTTCAGACCAAATTTATATTATATGTCGTATGCATAGTGGTACAGTATGTTGCTAGTTTGGTATAATTACTTTTTAATATAGTTGCTTTAATAAATAATACCCACCCCACAGGTAAAAAGATTTCAACCCAAAGGTTTTAGTAATGGCAAATGCTAATTTCTCTCCAAATACTAATGTATTTTATAAAAGAGTTCATGTTTAAGATTAAAAAAAACACACAAGAAAAAGCAATACAAACATAGTGTTAATTCCATACTACTGTATCACCAGATCATTAACTACGGGCAACAAACATTTATGGTACCTCAGTTTAGTAACCATACCACTGAACAATTACTGTTGACCAATATTGATTTCAACCAGTCAGCTTTCTGCTGGTCCTCATGAATGCTTTTTTACAAAAGAGTTATACACAACATTGTGTCTAATATGAAATATTCCGGTTGCCACAGATGAACGTACAGTTTAAAACATCACAATAACACTGCAATGACAAAACCTCCAGAGTTAGAAATGATGTGCATTGCAATGTAGCAGCAACCACACCTAAAGTAAACAAGTTAAAAGCCAAGCAAACACACCCAGTCACAACGTAACATTTCACAATCACCAGAGCATTTGTGGAGTGCATTAATTCCATCTTGTGCAACCTCTACAATATGATCCTCGTTGTGTGGATAGATATCAGATATAGAATAAGATCTCTAAAATATGTGAGATGTTTGAGTCTGAAATGCACAAGTACAAAATCCAAACATTGTGGTCTATCTAAGAACAACTTTGCTGATAAAAAAAAAAAAATCCTAGTTCAGCTGTACCCTTTAAAGCTCTATCTTTTTTTCTTGAATTGTCTGGTGACAGATGCCTCCCAAGGTCTTGAACTTTGGCCCCAAATCATTCAGAAACTTCAAATCATCTCCCAGGTTGCTGAGTGACATCTGATCCAGTGATAGGCATTCGCTTTCCTGTCCCTCGTAGGCATACTCGTGGGGTTGGTACACTGGGTGCTCTACATGGTTTCCATTAATCATGTACAGTTTCTGTGGGAGGAGTTTTGAGGAGTCAAAAAAGGATTTCTGGGTAGTTTTGTCAAAAACTGGTCAGACCAAAATATATCTAAAAAACATTCAGTCTGCATGTATGATGTTATATTCATGGCACTTGACTACTTATTTCATTGCTCAAAGCAGAAACAGATAACCAAGATTTTATTTTTATCTGTGTTATGTACAGTATATTAGCATTCGGCCTGTACACCAGTCAGGGCTGTGCAGCGATTACAGTTTACTGAGTAAAATGGCTCCTGTTTAGATAGAGCTTTTATCTAAAGCCCTTTACAATTTACTGATTCACGCATTTGATAGCAGCCAGCTACCATAGAACCTGCTGTTCTGACCATCTGGAGCAATTTGGGGTTCAGCCCAAGGATACTTCAGCGTGTCCCAGTAAAGTCAAGTGTCTTACGGTGGCATTCACATAGCACGCCCTATGTAAATCTGTGAGATGTGAGACAAGCTCTCTTACCCTGTCAATGTGATCTGCAATGTTTTGATTTGACAGCAGGCTGAAAGAGCGTTGGTACGTTGATGATCGTCCCTGTTCACAGAGAGGAGGATTGTGAGCACTCAAAGCCAAAATATAACGTATGGGCTCCCCACTGCTTAATTAACACACTGTATATGCAATAGGAAGTATATATAGTGCAGTCAAAGAGGTTTATATTTTACATAATTATTAAAACACACTAATTCAATGAAGAGCAATACTTACCTTGTAGGTGTTGTTCCTGTTTGTAGTCCAGGTAGAGTACTGAAATTCAGGAAATAAACAGATTCAGTCTTAACAACTCTCACTCTCTCACTCTTTTCTTCTTTTTACTGGAACCAGATAGCACTTGCTAGAATTATTTTTAAATAAATGAAAATGTTTGATGAAAATTGCCTCAGGATTCATTTCAGTAATAACAATAAAATACCTGGGTTATATTTTTTCCTTGGTGAGAAAGACCGCTTTTTTATCTGTCTTTCTGTGAAGTGATTTCAGGACATCAGCCCTGAATCCAGATCTGTCCCAAAAGCTAATTATTTCAATAAAACCACTACAGTAGACAGACAGAAGCAAAAAGACTACCACACAAACAAATGGGTCCAGAAAACAAACCCCTGCTTATACTAGAATGTGCCTTTGTGCAACATAGACTGTAGAAAATGATTACACATGTAGCATTAAAAAACAAGTTGGGGCATCCCCTTGTGGATTTAAGCTGGTATTGTACAGATTATCTATAAAACACACCTATCAGAGCAATTGATCTCACAGATGCTAAGTTACATTATTAGATATAGATATTGTCATCACAGCTGTTGTTACTCACTATGCTTTGCCCTCCGTAGCTTCTGAGACTGTTTCTTTGACGCTGCATGCCCAGTGGGTTCATGTTGGAGTTGATCTGTAGAGGATATACAGTCAGGTTAAATCAGGGTGGAAGAGCGTAGCAAAGGACAGCAAGAGGCCTTGCCTGGTACTAGCTACAGATTTTTAGGTCAAATCTGCTAAAACAGATGAACACTGTTTATTCTTAGTTAATTTATTGTTTGAAAATCATCATTTGAACAAGTCCCACTGCTGTAAACGGTGCAACAATTACTCTGAATCATTGTAATTCATTGTCTTAAATTGCAAACACACAATGGAGACCATTTAAAGACCTGTTACTCACCATAGTGGGCCCTGAGTTGTTGTACATATCCATGATCTGGGTCATTACTGGGGCCACCTTAAACATATATTTGAGCAAAGCAAATTAATGAAGCAACCTTAGAAACAGAGCCCAGTAAAAATGGCTTTGTATTTTTGTCTATGGCATTTAAGCGCTTCATTCAGTGTTTGAACAGCAGCCACAAGATCAGTTCTTGGAAAATAAAACTTCTGGGGTAAAAAACAGTTCACGCTCACTCAATTCCTTAAAGTTATACATCTGCTCGTGTACCACAAATCTCAAATCTCACATTCACATACTACAATACTCCAATGCTTCACAGTTATCTGCAGTAAATGTGATCAGTGCATCCAAAAGAGAAAAAGCTGTCCCTCTCTGTGGGTATTCCAGGCAGTCCAAGATGTCTTCTTTGTATCGTGTCATGCCACATGCTAAAGTTCCTCCTGTAAGCTATTTGTTACTCAGTGCTGTACAAACCTTTTAATTTAATGCATTAATGTATCTCCAGCATACATTATGTACACTCTTACGTCACATACCTGTCTTATCTGTCATCACTTCAGGTAGATAGACCAAAGAAAGTAACATTGTTCATTGTAGCTGTTTAAGACTGGCCATTTTCTTTATGTAACGCCTTTGGTTTATCTACTGAGGCCTTTCGACACACCTTGAACTTGTGGCAGCACTTACACACCTAAGTCAGGTCTGTGAAAAAAGGTCTGTGAAAAAAGTCAACCACAAAAAGGGGAATGAGAGGCTGAGGAGGGA
Organism: Micropterus dolomieu; assembly: GCF_021292245.1. Classification (NCBI taxonomy): domain Eukaryota; kingdom Metazoa; phylum Chordata; class Actinopteri; order Centrarchiformes; family Centrarchidae; genus Micropterus; species Micropterus dolomieu. The sequence goes on from NC_060157.1 coordinate 12,034,284, forward strand.
GAGGAAGAGTACCTTCATGGTGCCCTGTTTCAGGCCGTCTGTCACAGCCACACTGTTTGTAGGCGTTAGGAGCAGAGTTGGCTCAGCCTGGCAGAGAAGAGAGAAACAATAAATAATATGATAAGGTACCCAAAAAATTGGTAAGACAGTGTGATTGGTGGAGTAATATAGCATGATGTCACTGTCTTACTCCCTCTAATTTGCACACACATAACACAACCTACACACCTTGCATTCGGAGGCCCCTGCTTCTTGGTTATACTTGATGAGTGTCTGGCTGCCCTCATCCTCCATCATGGGAATGTGCTCTTTCCCTCCACACTCACACATAAAGAGCAGTAGCAATACTGCAGACATGCATCAAAATAACACTGAGAACAGAGTGTGCACTTTGTATTTTCAACAATCTTCCTCATAATTAAAAATTCCAAAATACAACTTAATTTCCTCAGAGAAGTTGATTTACATCTAAATGACTTGATACAAAGACACTTTGACGGTCACTGCAGGTTTATCGAGCATGACTTTTATGGTTTTATTAATTCTTCCAATGATTGCCATACTCACACAAAAATAAGAGGAGTCCGGCAAAGATCAGTCCAATGCCAGGTACCCCAAGGCGGGATGACAATGGCTTTTTGCTAAGGCAAACGTCCCCCTTTCCACAATCACACACCATCACTACCAGAGTTTCACGTCCAATCATGTTCTGTTGGTCCTGAATCTCCAGGGGCACTGAGTAGTTACCATAAGGTAGTGAATTCTGGCTAATAAGCCCACCTTCTTCACCTGGTGAAGGACGAAAAGAGAGGTGTGTAGATATACTTGAATTGGAACAATTTAGTTTTTTTAGTAAATAGGTTTACAGATATGTACTAACCATAGGCTGGGTCTAGTTTCCATTGCTGTTTCAGAGTTTTGTCATCACCTCCCAGGGAGAAGACGAAGGGCCCACTAAAGGGATGGATGTCTAAGTCCTTGACTGGCACCATGACCTTGTTAACCTTGTTTCCACACATAATGGTGCGATTATTGACCAGCTTAGGTAAGTTGTCATTGATATCTCCAATGTGGATCAGGACAGTGCATGTACCTGTGGCTGGAGGCTCACCTTGGTAACCACGCAAATAAAATAGAAAACACTTTATTAACCTAGGCTTTTAGTTTACTAGTGGACCATATCATACAGCTTGTGTTTGTTAATATACAGCAGAGCTCCTTCATACCATCATCCGTGGCAGCAATGATGACTGTGTAAATACTGTCCTTAACATAGGGAGACTCTCTGTCCATCTTCTTAGCTGATGTGATTTGTCCTGTTTTGTTATTAATGGCCACCCAGCCAGCTGGATCTTTTAACAATGTATACCTAATCACAGGAGGAGAAATGGAAGTAGAGCAGAACATAGTAAGTAAACACAGTGAATTGCAGCTGCTGAAAACCAAAAGTGTAGCTACAATTAAAAAAATGACCCCAGTGACAATTTCAAACCTAAGGTCATGTGGGTGGCAAGACTGTGAAAGGTTGTATGCATTTATATGTTTGTGTGCAACTTCTAGACTGGCATTTAAAATGTCCAGTATTTCTATTAGCACACAAAAGCAGGCACTGACAGAGGTGCTACATAATTATAATTAGATGAAGTAAGTTTTATTTTATACAGTATGCCAGATTATCAGGTAATTTCCCATAATTTCCTAAATTCACAATTACGGCCTGAACAATGCATTGGCAGTTAGGTTATTAAGGATATATCCATATGGCTATCTGCTTGCCTAAACTAAACTTACTGTACAGAAATGCCAACGATATGTCTTTGTAATTTGGAAACAGTGTAAATTTATTTTTAAAAAGTCAGGTTATGGTGTGTGTTTATGTTGAAAAGCAAACATTGAGATTTTTTTTAACTCTCATTTTCCAGAAAAATCCAGTATAAACTGGGCTCTATTCACAGTACACAGATTATTAATTCAGTATGTAGTCACCAACCTGATGTTGTTATTCTCGACATCATGGACCTCTGGAGTGAACAGCACCTTTCCTGGCTCCTCCTCTTCCTTCTGGTACACATCTTCTGTTTTTCTCTTAAACTCAGGTGGGTCATTGACATCAACCACTTTCATTGTGATGTTGACTGAATCTGGTTGCGGAAGTGTGGATGTACCAATAGATTTATCTTTACAAACAAATAAGGGTTCCTCATTCTCTACCCCGATCTGCAGTTTGGTCAAAGTTGTCTTCTCAAAATCCTTCCCCTGGAAGAAAAAAAACAAGGTCAGTACTAGTGCAGCTGCCATTAATGATAAAAGATAAACTTTGTTGGATTTCAGCTTGGCCCACTGTAAATCAACGAAGATTTACAGAATTACCTTGATGACACTCAGAATACCCTCATTAGTGTTGGGGTCAGTTTCAAGTTTGTAGTTTCCTTCCTCGTTCCCACTAATAAAGAAGTATTTTGCACGCCAGCCAGGGGTTTTAGGAGTGTCTTTGTCCTCTACCGCAACTCTCAAAACATCGTTGATGACGGCCGATTCTGCCACTTCACCTTGGTACTGGACGGGCAGAACAGTATCTTCAACATCAAACATCATTTTAAAAATCGACTTAATAATAATAATTAAAAAAATATATTATTATCATTATTATTATTATTATTATTATTATACATGCCTTTCCCTCCTTGAATGTTGGAAGATGAGTGTTTGTGTCAATAATATTGAGAATAACAACAGCAGTGGATGTAAGGGACGGTGTTCCAGCATCTTTGGCTTGAACAGTAACTTCATACTTCTTTTCTTTCTGAAATATATAAAATATGGTATTTTAGATATTGTATTGACAAATCTGCATGTTTGTTACCATGGACTGTATGGTACTGCCCACTGTTGTGAGTACTCACATCATAGTCAAAACATCCTTTAAAGGTGAGTTGGTGCACATTGGCACTGATCATCTTCAAACCAATCTTAGGCTCTTGAGGGATCTGTTTAATCACACTGACAGTGATTTCAGAGTTAGATGTGTTCCTCTTATCTCTGTCTGTGACCAGCAGCTGCACTGGCAAGTATCCTACAAGAAGAAACAAAGAGGAGCGAACATGTTGTAGAAAAGTAGGAAGTGGGCAATGGGAGAAAAAGTACACAGTATGAATGAAGAGAGGATGAAAGAGGCAGCCCAGGTTTGATTAATATTTTCTCACATATTTATTTAACCCCCTACTTCATAAGAAGTCCTCTATAGACGTATACTTGTTTATTGTGTTAATTTACTTTACTTTGACGTGTCATACTCAGTGACTGCAGGCAGAAAATATGCTCATAGTACTCTTATGAGTCATTTGCGCAACTGTATACTCACCCTCTGGAGTATTTTCCATCACATTTTCTTCATATCTGGATGTAGAAAATGTAGGTGGGTTGTCATTGACGTCCTTTATCTCTACATTAAAAGCCAGTTCCCTGTCTATATTCTTCCCTGTCTGTTTGTCCACGATATCAAACCTAATCTGTGGGTAAAATAATGGTTAAAATCTGTGTAAAGTGTATTTTATCATCAGAAGGATTGGTAAACCAGTATTAGCTCACCTTGAAAACTTCGTATTGCTCTCTGTCGACAGATTTAAGAGCAAAGACGGTTCCGTTTTGTTCATCCATTCGGAACACTCCCAGAGGCTCCTCATTCACACCCATTCCACTTATAACGTACTTGTGCGTTTGCCCCTGATAGTCCTTCATGTCATTAAACATCTAGTATCAAGACACACACCATTGAGCTGTTATTATTTGCATGCATTGCCCAGCCAGGATCTGCCTCACTGACCATTAATTTCATTTACAAAATAATGTCCTCACCTGCGAAATTTGTTTGGGGAATGGCCCTTTATCTTCCTCTTCTAGTTCAATTGTCGACAACACCCACCTTCTTTTGGAACGCACCAGAAGCTCCTGTTGAACCCAGAATGTTGATCAAACATATAATGGTTATAATTTCTGCTGGAACCAAAACATTTTAGCAGGAATTCCAAACATGAAACAGTTACCCTCTTGACACGTCCGCTGCGGTCGCCATGGAGAGACTCTGCCAGGGCTGTTAATGCGACCTACAACAGAAAAACTGGATAGTGATACTTGTTTTTACCTTCACATTTTTGCGTTTAGTGTTTCTTCTAACCTGCATGTCTAGACTGTGGGAGGAAACCAGAGCAACCAACCAATTTCTCTTAATTTGTCTTTGAGCAGTACAGTAATTGATAGTACTGAGAAAATAACGAGATGTATTAGGTCTTCATAAAATCAATCAAAGAAGCTATTAATGAAATTTTAATGGAAACACATCTAACAAAACTTCAGTTAATAGCAAGGCATGTGAGTCACTAAACTTATTTTTAATCGTATGCCTTTATTAGAGGAGAGATGACAGATCAATACATATTTAACAGATACTTTTACTGACAGTGATATTCAAGTGTATCCCACAGCCTTCCTAAAACAGAACTTAATGGCCCGTGGCCAAAAATTCAAAGATAGTTAGTAGGCCTATGTGAATGAGTTTAAAATGTTTTATCGTTGTTGTTGTTTAATTGGAAAGTGAATCAAGTTACATGAAAATGGGCATTCTTTACAATTAAGACTTTAAAGAGAAAAAGAGAAAAAGGACAAAAGGCACACAACCCACCAAACCCCATTCCACCCTGGCCTAGTTGAAATCACATACCTACGCACAGAAAAATATAAGAGAACTTAGACTGGTAGGACCTGCAAGCCTATAAAATATGATTGAAAAGGCTGCCAAATGTGAAAAAAACATGTCAGTGTTTCCTCTCATCGTAAGAAGAAAAACATAGCAAGAAAAACATAACATCAGTGAGGCACTGTGAAACTGACGGAGGGTTTGGAGACTTCTACTGTAAAAGTATTAGACGTCTGGCAAGTAAAGATCTATGTCAAATTGATTCGACCTGACTCGTCTGAGATCCCAAGAAAAGCAATTAAGAGGCATGGGTGAAGATGTATTCCTATTATAGTTAAAATTATTTTGAAATAACCTGACCAAAAGTTGTATAATTGGGAACAGACACCTATCACACTTATTACATTTACCTGACACTTTATTCCAAAGCAACCTACAATTGCTCTATATGTCAGAGACTGTGCACTTCTGGTGAAATGAGTGGTTCAGAATCTTGTTCAGAGACACATTAGTGGATGTGGAATAGAACTCGCGTCTCCCACACCAAAGGTATGTGTCTTATCCACTGCAACACCACTTCTTATTTACTTCTGGGAAAAGAACAGATAGTCTTGCTTTTGAAAAATGGACCCTGTGTACAACCTTAAAGTCAATTAGTAAAAGACGATGAAAAAGAAGATGAAAGTTCTTAGTCCATCAATCACTTTCTGCCACCACTAAGTCACTAAGTTGGAGTCCTAGTTCTCCCTCCCAAGAGTTGTTGTTGTTTTTTTTAAATAGCAGTATAAATAGTGGCAGAAAATGAGGGATGAGAGAGTTAGGTAACCACATTTAACAAAGTGCCCCAGCTGGGAGCAAACCATAGACATTGTAGCTCATGGTTGCTATCTTATTATTTTTATTTCTAAATTCTTAATATCAGTGTCTGACATCTGACACCTTCTTCTGGATAAAAGCTACCAATAATCAGACTGACAGACAGTAAATAGTGTTTAGGACAGGTGTTTCAAATCACTGTGTTCTCAGGGCAACATCAAGTCACCTCATAATCAGACTGAAAGCAACTTGGTTTTCATTGGTTTTCACTTGAATGAAGATGTGGTGATGTTGATGGCGATTCAGAGGTCTGCATCAAGAATATTCATCATGAACATGGCTTTCCCATCCTGTCTGTGACATCTATTTGCTAGCAGGCATATCACTAGAATAGGTGTGTATTAACAAATACCTTTGTGATTGGTGTGGGAACCAAATGAAATATTTGTTTGCAAAAACAGATAAATGCCATTCTTAAAATGAATAAACCCCTACATGTTTAATTGACATTTCCTTGAGTGCACAAAAAACATAATTAAAAAATAAAAAATAAAAACAGAGAACCCTTGCAAATTAACCCTTTATGTTTACTGGAAAGTGAAGTGTAACACCTAAACACCTAAATATCCAACTTAATTCATACAGGCACCGGGAGCAAATTATTAAGTACAAGTATTTAGGGATATTTTTAGAGAAAGACATCTCTAGTTGCATTCAGTTGTTAAAACTGATTTTTTAAAAAGAACTGCCTTTCAGCCGGGTACGGGTAGTGGTGCACCTCATAGCAAGAAGGTTGTGGGTTCAAACCTCGGTTTGAACTCCACACACCGGCCTTTCTGTGTGGAGTTTGCATGTTCTCCCCATATCCGCGTGGGTTCTCTCTGGGTGCTCCGGCTTCCTCCCACCGTCTAAAGACATGCAGGCTAGGTTAATTGGTGTCTCTAAAATTGTCCTTAGGTGTGAATGGTTGTTTGTCTATGTGTGGCCCTGCGATGGACTGGCGACCTGTCCAGGGTGTATCCCGCCTTTCGCCCAATGTCAGCTGCGATAGGTTCCAGCTCCCCCGCAACCCTGTACGTATGATGTGCAGTTGAAGATGGATGAATGCATGGAACTGCCTTTCAGCATAACCGCAAAAGATAGGACAGATGCAGTAGCAACTAACTTAATAACAGTAAAACGTGTACATTATAACCCAATCAAATTCAACAACAACAACTCTGTTTAATATATGTGTCTTTGTTAAGTGTTGTTGTACTCCAATGGGTTTTAAGGAGCTCATGTTACCATGTCCACAACCTGTATTTCCATAATGTAATTCCATAGAACTGGTTTCGCTTGATGAATTCATCCAACTGCTTTTAACCGATTGAAAATCAGTAACTGCATGTCTGTGATGTACTGTTTCTGTGCATGTTGACATTCTATGCCTTATTTTCAACTTCACAAGTAATCACAAGCTAGACAACTCTTTAAAAACAAATACTTTGTGATAGATGTAGCCAGACATTCACTTGGTTTTTTGTGTTCACTGTTAACCAAAATGTTGCTTGTTTAAACAGCATGATGCCTTTTATATGAAATATATATAACTACAGATAATTCAGTATTTCATGCCTACCAAGAGGAAGAGGGCAATGGTCCTCATCTTGAGCCGCTCTGCTTGAAATCCTCCGTGTGAATACTCCAAAAGAGTCAAAGACAGCTTGAAAATGAGTAGCGCTGAAGACAGCCCACAATGCCTGCAGGCAGCAGGTTGGCTGACTTTGCAGTTAACAGAGGGCTGTTTGTTTCATGTGTGCAGATATGTGTGAAGTCGCGACGTTAGATGTGGTGTTTATACATACAATTTGTGTGTAGGACAAAACCAGTTGGAGCTGTGCTTTGTGCATACTCATCTATGTATTTGTTTTTATATCTAAATATTTTGGGAGTGTATAAGTTAATACTGTGCTTCCTGCCTGAGAAACAGGCTTGGCTCAGGCGTACACCCCTCTAACTCTATGTCTCAGGTTACCATGTCTTATTTATGTCTGACCTACATCACATGCAAATGTAGTTCAGTTTCATAGGCCCTGAAAGTATTAAAGTGACTGAAATGACAATTGAAACCCACTGGTGCCGTAATACTTCCCTCCCACGCTCATTTAACCAGCAATCAGTCACGTACATTCAGAATATTTTGTCCTCTTCCACATGCACATTCTTATACACATATTGGATGTGGACAGCATTTGGTTCTAGATTTGTGTGTTTTCTTCTGTTGTTCTGTCTTAATGTCACATCACTTCAAACTGACATGGATGAGTCCAAGGAACAAAACTATTTTTTATTTTTTTATTTTGATTGGGTCCAGCTCACCAAGCAATGTCAATTGGCAGATCTTTGAGGCTCTCCATCCATGTAATGTCTTTCATTGTGAGCAGGGATGATGCCAGAGATTATAACTATAAGCTCCCGTCAATTCAGAGGTTGGCAATTCCAAAGTACTTGAGTATGTATTAAAAGAGCAGACCCGTATTCTAAATGTCTGAACCCTCATTGAAAAAAAAAATCCCTCACCTTGTTTCAATGGTTTTATTTTCCATAAATAATGATAATTTATAATAATTATTTTCACTATTGATGAGTTATTTTCTGATTTTTTAAAAAACTGAATCCACATTTGCATGCAGCTCATGCAGCTTCCCTGTTTTTGTTGGTTCATTTACATTTGTCAGTCTAATAAATGCTGTAAAATCATCAAAATGGGCAGATGGATTGTGTCCAAAGAAAAAAAACTGTCTGATACCCAGGCTAAGTTCCTCACCCAATTTCATTGGAATTTCTTTTTTAATAAGAGGGCAATTATATCTTTTTTATTGCAAGCTTTCCTATGAAGCTCCATGCTGACAGTGGTGTAAGTGTCTGAGTAAAGACTAAGAATATTTCTGTTTCGCAAAACCTCACAAAGGAAGATTTATTTTTGCTACAAATATCTTTACTGATCACTTCATATTTATATTCTGTTTATTTCACCCAGTTAAAATGAGACATGTAGAAACAGCCATGTGTCACAGAGGGTCATG
>NC_060157.1:12042960-12056306 GCF_021292245.1 Micropterus dolomieu
ATACAATTTGTGTGTAGGACAAAACCAGTTGGAGCTGTGCTTTGTGCATACTCATCTATGTATTTGTTTTTATATCTAAATATTTTGGGAGTGTATAAGTTAATACTGTGCTTCCTGCCTGAGAAACAGGCTTGGCTCAGGCGTACACCCCTCTAACTCTATGTCTCAGGTTACCATGTCTTATTTATGTCTGACCTACATCACATGCAAATGTAGTTCAGTTTCATAGGCCCTGAAAGTATTAAAGTGACTGAAATGACAATTGAAACCCACTGGTGCCGTAATACTTCCCTCCCACGCTCATTTAACCAGCAATCAGTCACGTACATTCAGAATATTTTGTCCTCTTCCACATGCACATTCTTATACACATATTGGATGTGGACAGCATTTGGTTCTAGATTTGTGTGTTTTCTTCTGTTGTTCTGTCTTAATGTCACATCACTTCAAACTGACATGGATGAGTCCAAGGAACAAAACTATTTTTTATTTTTTTATTTTGATTGGGTCCAGCTCACCAAGCAATGTCAATTGGCAGATCTTTGAGGCTCTCCATCCATGTAATGTCTTTCATTGTGAGCAGGGATGATGCCAGAGATTATAACTATAAGCTCCCGTCAATTCAGAGGTTGGCAATTCCAAAGTACTTGAGTATGTATTAAAAGAGCAGACCCGTATTCTAAATGTCTGAACCCTCATTGAAAAAAAAAATCCCTCACCTTGTTTCAATGGTTTTATTTTCCATAAATAATGATAATTTATAATAATTATTTTCACTATTGATGAGTTATTTTCTGATTTTTTAAAAAACTGAATCCACATTTGCATGCAGCTCATGCAGCTTCCCTGTTTTTGTTGGTTCATTTACATTTGTCAGTCTAATAAATGCTGTAAAATCATCAAAATGGGCAGATGGATTGTGTCCAAAGAAAAAAAACTGTCTGATACCCAGGCTAAGTTCCTCACCCAATTTCATTGGAATTTCTTTTTTAATAAGAGGGCAATTATATCTTTTTTATTGCAAGCTTTCCTATGAAGCTCCATGCTGACAGTGGTGTAAGTGTCTGAGTAAAGACTAAGAATATTTCTGTTTCGCAAAACCTCACAAAGGAAGATTTATTTTTGCTACAAATATTGTACATTTTCATGTTCTTTACTGATCACTTCATATTTATATTCTGTTTATTTCACCCAGTTAAAATGAGACATGTAGAAACAGCCATGTGTCACAGAGGGTCATGGAGGGCAGTGTTCCCGGTCTCTCATGTTCTGAGATTATCTTGTTCTTCCGTATTGTGTAAGGCAGACGCTAAACATCCAGATCTGCCCTGGGGCATGTTTGACAGTTTTACTGGTGGGGTTTAGGGCACAACATTCAGAGAAAGTATGCTTAAAATTATTCGTTTCTCATCAAAGTCCACTTCACACTCCTCACACTGATGCATATGCATTAATAAACTACTGTATTATGATCTTAAAAACTAATCATCCCTTAAATCTGAATTCAGTAGAAGGATGTTCTATTCTTGAAAAAAGAAAGAAATGCACACCCGCTCTTCTAGTCCGTGTCTTGAAAGTGTGGGAATATAATACAACTTTATTTCATATTAACTCAGCAGATGCTGTGAGGACAGAGAGACATAAAACTCTTGGCAGGAAAATGAAGAGGAGAGCTCCTCCCTGCTGATTTAGCCTCAGGGCAACGTAATATTTGTTTGTTTTGTCACGCAATGCCACTTACAGTTGGACATGTTTGGCCAGCAGACTAAAGTTTATTACGTTCCACTGAAGTAATTGTTTGATTCAGTGAAGCAAGAATGTTGTTGTGTTATAAGATATTCGTTTCTCCTATGTGACATTTGTGATGTAAAAAGTGAGCTAGTTCACACTTTCTTTCTGTCATTTTGCACCTTCTTTTGAAGATCCAATGCTGATTCTGCTACCTGATACAGTACAAGTTTGTCTATTCTCATGATGACGATGACCTATTTGACTTCAGACTTATATATATCGGTGCTTCATGCAGAATTAACGTTACAGGAACTGAAGCTTTACCATTACCACTGACGGCAACGTTGCCCTTCACGATTGCTCTAAAAGTTGCTCTGTGTATCATCAGCTTTACACTGATTTTCAGTTGCTTCGATAACTGAGTAAGATTGGGATCTGAAGACATGGGTTATTGAGATAATGAAAGCTTTAAGTAACCTGGGATTTATACTGACAGCATTGGAGTAAAAGGTTGAACATGCTTCTAGAAAGACTTTTGAGTAGTCCCAGGTATGCAATCTTGTAGTTCCCGAGGCACTGTAATTAAACTAATCAGGCTTAGAGGTGTTGGGCCAGACGGATTTGCTCCAGTTGTGGAAGCACATGAGTGGTAGGTCTTGGTTAGAGGAGGCAGAACACTAAAGGTCAGTGGTAAAAGGAAAGTTAGCGACAGATTGACTTGAGGGAAAAAAGGATTTCTCTGAAGGTTTAGGAGGGCTTTATGAACTTATTTCAGAGATTAATGTTCAGTCAGCATACCACAGCCAATTGTGTTTTTCATTATACCTGGAACCTGTAGGCCATGGCACATTAAGCGCTAATTAGAGTTCATGGTGATGGGTTTTACCACATAATTCTTGTCGGACGTTGTTATTGCAGTAGAAGGAATGAGACATGGTGCATCCCAGACCTGTAGGCCTGTGGATGAAGTCAAGTCAAGTCAGTGGTCAGGTTGTAGAACATGCAAGTTGTGGCCTGCCCAGAGTACAGAGATCTCAGTATGCTCCCCACTGTGTTGATAATTGTCGAGTTAAAATCTCTGTGTCTGTGGGTCAAAGCAACTCACTAATCTGTGATTAAGAGACTATGTGCAAGCTCTTTGCCAAGTGGAAGCTCAAGAGAAACATAATGTGTCATGGAGAGGATAAAAAGCAGCGTCTTGTTTGTCAGCAGGCAAACTATTCCACGAACTTTAGCATCTAAGCAAATGCTGAGAGTAAACAACACGTACACTTGTAAAACCAGAAGAACTGGAACACAGAGAGGAGAGGGATAACTGCCCATATTCATCCGTACTGCACATCCTTGTGACATTACATTAAAATGTTCCATATGTGGAAATTATTTTTCACTCTATCATACAAGTGAACTCAATGTTTGGCTTTATTTAAGTCTTAAAACAATAGGTGTGCTCCCAGATTAATGGTGCTCTGAATCAGGCTTTGCTTGCTGTAATCATCCTTCATGTTCATACTGGCCCTGAAGACCCCCCCCCACCCCCCAAAGCGATTTCAATGTAAGTGATGATGTTGTTGAAACATGTGTGGGTGGTATTACAAAACAGGCTGGGCCAGTGCTAGCCTGTTAGCATGGTAATTTCAGTAAATATCAGTTCAGTTGACTGTCTCCTGTTTTTCTTTTGATAAGTTATTGGCATTTCAGGTAGGGTATATTGGATCTTCAAATGTTGTCTGGTGTGAAGCTCCTTCTTAACATCTAGAATAAACAGAAGTATTGATTACTGCAAGCACACATGTACATATGGACACGTGAGTATCGCTTTAAGAGTGACTTCAAAAAAACTTTATCTATACAGTCAGCAGACCTTCAAAGCATTGTAAATTATTTTGTCAACTGTTTGTTACATTTAATTATTTACTACTCAGTTAGAAAGAGGTCTAGAAACAGCAGCAGAGAGGAAGGTGGTGTTGAGACATGCTCAGGACAATGCAGTATGAGAAAAACCCAAAGAGAAACCAATAGCAAGTGAGTGAAAGACAGACAACACAGGCAAACATACAGTAAATTCAACAGTTTTAACTTTTGTTTCATTTTTATTTCGTTCATAGTAAGATTTTCAAATGGGCAAGAGATACACACATAATGATTAACATTGTAAAAATGTTGTTTTGAAAGTAGGGGTATACCTGTAATGTTTACCAGCCACACCCTCAGAGACACACACCCACATAGTCACACGCCCGCAAACAGACACATATTATACAGAGAACATAAACAAAGACATATTTGTCATCTGAATCACTCACTCTCTACATGGTCATACATATCCAACTCTCAAATGACATCTCACATGGAGGAGAGAGTACAGGTGTTACCTGCATAGTTCAGTATTGTTGTAGTTTTACATAACTGAAAACATAAAGCAATCATTAACAAACAAAATGGCATGCATTTACAAACACAGTTCCATTGATGATACTGTAAATAGTTCACACATATCAACACATTCAAACGGCAAAAAATTCATGATCATGTTGTCAAAAAGATAAAACTTTTGGTTTTGCTCACTGGATTTTCTGAAAACACAAAAGAAGATGCATGAGCCCTGCACTTAAACAACATATTTAATCCTTCGAACTCTGTCCAGTCACATGACCCATTAAGCCATTCACTCAACAGCTGTCAGTCTGAAGTCTTAATGAATTTAATTGTCACTGCAAAGCTATTTTCACAATGTAGACAAAGAAGTAAAAGCATGCTCAGGGAACAATAGGCTTAATAGCTCACTACACTTTTAATGTAATCTTCAATGAAGAGGAAAATCCAAGTTATTTAGAGTTCAGGTCCGGTAAAAGTTAAAAAGCTTTGATTACTTTTTACAGATTGCCTTGGATTTCCCTTTTCTGTATTTTTGTCCATGTGTTCACTGAATATGACTTTACTCTATTTCTGTTGTTGTACTTGTGTTCTACCCAGAAAGTCTGTAAAGCAAAGATGCTCTATAGCCTTCTTGTTTTACATGCGGTTCGGCACCTGCGCTTTCAAGACACAAAATGGGCATGAAACGTTTCCCTTTGGCACTTGAACTAACAATAGTTTAATCTCAGCCAGAACAAGTTAGTGCATGGGAGCAGGTTGAGTCATATCATTTGCATATGTGAAAGGAAACTTGGAATGTCGCCATTGCCATGAGTCTCAACAAACAAGTTACTAGGAAAAATAGAGGAGAGGTTTATTCAATGTATTCGGGAAAACATTCAAAAGACACAGGAAGTCACAGCCAGATCAACCATGCTAAGGTTTTTCCACAAAAGAAAGCAATGCAAAGTAGAGAGGCGGGGAGATGGAGAGCTCTCCGACTCCTTTTACCCTCTCTACAGAGAGAAAATTCAGTCTTTATGAAGATTTAGTTGCAAGGCATCTTTCCTCCTCTTCTTCCTCCTCTGTTTCTTCATCCCTGGTATGGGGAACAGAGGTCAGCAGCAGAGTGTCGGCATGGACTTCTTCATCATCTGACTGGATCACAGGTGTGTCGACTCCACCCCCGCTGGTATCACTGGAACCAGATGATGTGGAGGACATGCGAGACTTTGAGTCAACTTCATTTTGCCGTTTCAAAGGTGCATGCTCCCTGTAGACAACCTCTGCATCTTCATCCTCCTCTTCTTCTTCTTCGTCCTCCCCCTCTGTAAGCAGAAGCTGTTTAGAACGTGTCTGCAGTTCACCTGTTCTAGCATGGTGCACCACTGTTAACTATAAAAACAATATTTCCCTGTAGGAACATCTGCATGGAAATGCAATTAAAGCTGCAGATTCAATTTAAAGTCTGCTATTTACGCAAATGTGTTGGAAAATTTATTTCCCTAATAAAAGGTTGCAGAGCTGTTTTGTAGCTGACTCTGAGGTGTTCATCTGCAGTTTTGACAAACCACAAATTATCAGTGGGGAAACCTGTAATGTTCAGCAGTCTGGGGATTTCTGAAATGGTGCAAACTTTAAAAGTCCTGAATCTGAAATAATAATCTTATACTTTCCGGCCACTATAGCTAACATCACTGCAACAGCATGTCTTGGTGAACCAGAAAGTAAGCTGAATTTAATGCTAGCGCACACACAAAACAGACAGCTAGAAGATTATGAGGAGATATTCACTGAATTTGACAAAAAGACCTGTATTAAAATCGCTTACCCAACCTTTAAGTGGCCTGCTTTTGTAAAATCTGCCAGTGAAAAGTGATTACAAGAATGGCTTGAAAAAGTACAGTTGCAGTGGGTCAATTGTAGCTCAGAGGCCATCAGTGCACCTGGTAGTGGAGATGCCAGCGCTTCCTCATCTGTTCCTGAGCCTGAGTTGAGGAAAACGTCGAGGGCCTCCTGGTCAGAGATGTCCATCACGTCCATCTGCTCCAGGACGTCCACATTCACCTCCATAGAAGATATACTTCCCATGGGGGCTGCATATACAGGCAGAACAGCAGATATGATATAGATACACTCTGTTCATTTCAAATGCGATACATTTCATTTGAATGTTGACACTGTACTGTACATCACAGGGCCTATATTGATATATGATTTGCAGACAGATATAAAAGTTGAATATATCAGCTTTTGAGTGAAACTGAATCATAGTTTGGTAAATGTTCAAGTCTGGTTTAATTATGTTTATAAATAGTGACAATTCAACACTGGCTATAAATGTATTTTAACCTGTAAAGAGTGTTGAATCAGATAATAAAAAAAATCCCAAACAAAAGTTGTTGCCACCGGGAATGAATGGCACATAAGAAGAGACTTTCACTCACGTTTTCTGCAGTCGATCTGCAGGTGAGCAGAGGGCAGGTAGTTGTCCACATCGTGCTGGTAGACCTCTTCAAAAAACCGCTGTCTCTCCCTCAGCTTCAGGTGCTGGGCGGAATCATTGTCCAACACCCTCTGAGAGTTTTCTGTCTCCGCTGTCCACCAAAACAAGGCACATACCAAAAAAAATACATAATGATCATTCACTTCAACTGTCTTTTAATGCAGCACTGTATCTTAAATATTTTTGAAAAAAATCTAATTTATGTACTATGCAGTTTGTGTTGGGCCAGAGGTGCTTGTTGCGGGTCATTCCTCATCCCTCTCTCCCCTCATTTCCTGTTGTGCCTACTGCTTCCTATCAATAAAGTCATACAATGTAAAAATGCTTAAGAAGAGATAATTGAGATAGAGATGTTTGTGGTTGCTTGGTACTGTTTGGCAACCTTAACTTAATGGATACAACTGTTTTAAAGCTGGCAACAGGTTAGGTAACAACATGCATTCTCTGAATGCCAGTGCGAAGAAGTGGAGATGCCCTGAGGCAGCAGCAGAGTAGAGCAAAGAAAAGCCCGGAAATGTGTCCCTTGTCAGCACAATTCTTGGGTCTCTGGGTCTTTGGTGACCTTTTAGTACAATACCTCACAAAAATGAGCCATTAAAATACATTTTCAAAGCTAGAAACACTAGCTCTCCTCAAGTAAAGTTATCACCTCAGCAGAGCCCTTGAGTACAATGAGTAAATCATAGTTAGGCCCACATACAAGCCTAGTGGCTGTCCGGACCATGCATCTGTGATTCAAATGTTTATAGATCATTGATACAATAAAAAATTGGACCCATCAATTTGCTGGAGCTAGGCTAGACACATGGAACAAAGCGATTCGAAATGACCAATTCACAAACTCTCAATCTTGTGATTTGTACACTAACTCATTCACACTGTAATGTTACATGCATTCATTCTGTTCAAGTGTTTGTAGCACCTCCTGTAGGCCATTAAGTAAATGTTACCTGTTTGTGTCATTTTAGATGTGTGCGCTCTCATTGGCTGTTAATAGTCTGTCAATAGGCTGTTAATGTTAATAGTCACAATGATTGTAGTCACATGGTCAGTTCAGCCATTTCCCTGTAAACAAGCTAGAGAACAGCGTGCTTCAAGTCCTCACTTCATCTTGATCCATCTGCCTGTGTTAACCTTGGAGAAGCTTTAACATCTTCAACACTTCAACAAAAACTTGACCACTTTGAGTGCTGTGTCTTCAATAAACGGACATACAAGTGCACGGTGATAACCAACTGAAAGTAGCACTAGATGGCTTCAATCAGTCATGAGTCAGGAGTGTCATTGAAGCCATCTAGTGCTACTTTCAGTCAAGTTAATCAAGAGTGTTTAGCTATCTGGTGATGTGTGCCTCACTACGCGCTCAGGTGCCAGAATATACACTTCACTTTCCTAATGCAAGATAAATAGAAAATGAATGGCATAACAGTCAACGGTTCTCCATGGTGTCTCTACTGGTGGTGGTAGAAGTAGCAGCAGCACCTTTGCATGTATTTAGTCTTTTACCACCTGACTGGTTGTGAAATTGTCGTTGTCCATAGACACATAGGACAATAAAGCACTGCCCACTTCCTTTCAGCACATATGTTAATGTTAGGGTTGTTCAGAAAGAGCAAGCCGGTATGGGTACAGCTGCGAGTGAATCAGGCAAGAAAGCACAATAATAATCTACTATGAACAATATAAATTATGTATTTTACATTATATAAATGATCTAACTTAGCTAACATTAATCACAATCCTTGCTGTGTCATCTACATATATCATTGCATAGGCCTAGCCCATCACTAGCAAAAATGCTCTAATATAGAGTCTCCCCTACAGGAAATTAACTAATTATCAAACTTGTGTTAGTAACCTGCTGTCATTTACAGTCAATGCATATTATTCATTGCAATATTTTCTTTACCCTTCTCGTTTGTCTTCATTTCTATTCCCACTTTACTTTTAGGCAAAGAAAAAGCTCTCATTATATTAGTCTGATCTCTAGTAGTGATGATCAAAATACAGAAATGCAGTTTAAAAATAAATTTGACAACAAAGGAAGATTTCTACTAATTGCATCACATTAGCTGTCTGACTAAGCAAAGGATTTGTTTACAACATTTTAGACTTTGGTTAATCTTTGGTTTTGATTGCAACAGTGCTCCCAAACCAATTCCACATTTTAACATTACTGCAAGTAAAGTATGTTGGGCCCTTGCAAATATCTGTGCACAGCATTTGCATGTTTGCAGATGTATCTAACTTATGGTACATACAGTATCCTTGATTCACAGGTGTTCTGATTTGCTTTCAGGGTGTTGGCATTGGGTTTAAGCGTAAAGGTTAGGGTAAGCATTTGTCAACATGTCCCTTACTCAAGTACCATCTTTCAGCTGCAGTTACTCTTTTATTGGAGACTCGTGCATGGGCAGAAGGTGTCCAAAAATGAGAAGTCAACAGTTGCAAACCTTGCAAATCTCTAAAAATCCCCTAGATAGCAACATGTGATGCTACTGAGATTTTTTTTATTTCAATGCGTGGCAATAAAGACATGTTATGTAAAATAAGAGAGCATCTGTCCTTAAGTCTACCTCCAGCATCGACCTTTGCCAGGCTGACCAGCTGTGGTTGTGTAACCGTGCTACATCCTACTCAGCACACATTGTGCCTTCTCCCACTGGACTCCATGAGCTGACACTTTGACTCATGTCACCAGTGTTTTAATGTTTGTGTGTGTGTGTGTGTGTGTGTGTGTGTGTGTATGAATGTAAGTGTAAGCATTTTCACATAAACTGTGTGCTTATGTGTTCATGCTTTTGTGTGCATGGATCTGTATGCATGCTACTTGCTTTATGCTCATTTTGTCACCCTGTGTGTATTATAATTGTATAATATTGTAAAAAGCTTTCGTGACTAACATTTTTGCATGATGCCAGCAGATGGATCCAGTAACACACAGTAACAACATTCACTTTACTTCATCTACAGACCTTTTGAGTGTGACTTTTTTCTCTTGTTTGAAAACAAACACATCTGTGTTATCCAGCCTCCCTCTTCAGACATCTCCATCTCTGGAGACCCAACAAATCAGTCTGCCAGTCACGCTTCCACAGCCTTGGAGGGGTGTGTGTCACTGTCATGCACTAACGAAAGCCTTTTATTCTGTCATTCAAGCTGTCTGTGGAGGCAAGAATCCACTCTGTGGTTCACAGTTGCTCAAGTTGATATTTAAAAGAAGAAACTGGCAACACGGTCAATGATATAAAGCTTACAGTGACATAGTGTGAATGTCCTCCTGACATGTTATTGCTGTGGGAACTCGTATTTCTGGTATCAGATCACCAAACCCTGAGCTACACTGGTGATGTTTCTGTATCATTTGTTATTTCTGAAACATTTAAAATCCTAAAAAAGAACTTAATTGCAACTCCATCATTTCCCAAGGTGATGTCACTGAATGCCTTAAATTATTTTAAGGAAAAACACTAATATTGGAGAAGCTAGAATTGTTTGCTTTAAAAATGACAAACAAGTAATAGATTATTCTTGCCACTTAATTTGATGTTTTTGATCGTTGCAGCTCTAGAAAAAAAAACACAGTAATTTATTACCACACCATAAGCCCACACCCCAGCATGACAGCACATGGCAAAAAGAACAGCGTGATTAAGGGACATCCTCTTTAGAGAGACCAATGACCTCAACATGCCAAACTGCCAAAACATCCTGCCACCCTGTTCCCACCTGCCAGTGTCCATGATCATTCAGAATTCATTATTCTGCAGTAGGGGTAAGCTTGAGACAAATGAACCAGTTCTGGCTGTTACAGCAATGATGAGGCCTCTGATGATGATGATGAAACTACACAGCTTACGTAAGCTTCAATTTTGCCTGCTGGCCTTATGGGGGTCTCTTTCTCTCTCCCTCTCTGAGTATGTCTCCCTTTCTCTCTCTCTATATATATATATATATATTCACTACTAAAGTTGACATGGCCAGTGGACGTGCCCAACCCACGCAAGTGCTCAGCTGCATATCTCTATCCGTCTGCCCCTGTGTGGGAGAAAAACATGTATGTAAAAGATTGACTCATCAAGATAAAGTTTTCCACCACCCTGCTGTGGAAGACGTGTAGGAGGTCTCCATGCAAATTGGCTAAGGTTACATTACTACCATGCTCTGTGTGAGACCCAGATGGTGTTCATAGCCTCTGCGGGGGAATCCCTTGCTTTTGACAAGGGTTATTAACTGCCAGCGGTTCTTATATGGCTGTTCAAGTAAAGTACTTTTTCCACTTTCAAATCTTAAATCCAATGCTACCCACTCATTCAATATTTACCTCTTTGCACTATTTCTATTGTTTACAATCTACTGAACACTTGACTTGGTCATTGTTGCTTTTTAATATATATTTTTATATACACCTATTTTTCACCTACATGTATGTACAAAAGTGTGTTCTCTCTGGGTGCTTCAACTTCCTCTCATCGTCCAAAGACATGCTGGTACATTAATTGGTGACTCTAAATTACCCTTAGGTGTGAACGTGAGTATGTGGTTTTTTGTCTCAGCGTGTGTGTCTTTCCGAGACCCTGCATGGATAAGCGGTATAATAGATGGATGGATGTGCATAATCATTTTATGTTTACTTTTACCTGTCTTTGTTTAGCTTTGTTCTGTGTGCAAATACATTAGGAGCAACTTAAACCCAGATTCAGATTCCTTGTATGTGTACACATACTTGAAGCCTGATTCTTATTCTAATTTTTGGTCTTTACTTGTACACAGGGTTAGGTGTCTCAGAGGCAGTCCAAAGAAAACTCATTGTAAGAAAATAAGCTATCGTTATGTAATGAATAAGAACAGCAAGTATGAACACTGACCTAGCACTGATTTAATAGTCCTGTGTTAAACGAGGCAACCCATTCAGTTCAGGCTGCTGCTTTACCCTTATCTAGGCTGCAAAATAGAGGTCACATGGAAAGGATTTGCTGGTGGGTCAAGGAACAGCGATCAGCTGTGATGGCTGACTGTTGCTTTGTTAGGGAAGTGTTAGCCTCAGGATATTAAGAGGCATAGCTTATTAAAAATAAAGAAGAAAATAAGAAAAGAGGAGAGGAGAGGAGAAGTACCAGGCTTCAAATCACTCCCTACACTGATTTACCAGACGCATTGCATGTCTATGACTGCTTACAATACACTAAAACACACCGTGGCTTTGTTACAACCACTGATGGACAGTAAAAACAATGCTATTTGAAAAGATAGCCAGAATTAATAATTCAGTATGACTGCGGTGTGCAAAAACTGGTTCTGGCAGTTTCTTACATCTAAAAGTCATTCTGCTGATGATTACCCTGGGACACAGTAGCAGTGTTATTACCCTTACCTCTGCATAACAGGATCCAGGAATTATAACTTGAGTCTCAGTTCAGGGACCACCACTCCTTTCAAAGATGGAGCTTATGAAGGTGCAATCTGAGAACTGAAGGCTTCTGCCCCTAATCTACGCCTCCTCGAGAAATGTGATTGTCAGAACAAATTCCCACCCTTATTGTGCACTAAGATCGTCACTAGCCTCCGAGCATATTTACTCCGTCTCCCATTCACTTCAGTTAAAGCTCCCAGAAGAATCACGTATCACAGTTGACCTTTGTTCAACTTTTTCCGGCAATAGAAACAGCAATCCATTATGCTGGAGAATGGTATGGAGAGGTCAAAAATTAACAGTGTGCCAGAGGCTGAAAAAGGACTGCCATATTGACCTGTTTTGACATGTTAATTTATTAGATGCAATATAACATAATTCATTCTGAATTCTATGTCTCTTCCACCATAGATGCTCCTGCGCCTTTGTTCATCTCACGTCACTATTTGAAAAAAACGTGACAAGAGAAGACTTCACGCTTGTCTAAGACATAAGGACAATTGTTAAGCTTTACAGTACTTGAGTAGCTGCCCTTTGGAATTCCATAACACATGATGACAGATGATTGACAGGACCTATGCTAACCCAGAAATTCCTGCTCCATTTCAGACACACTGAACCATACTTACCTAGTGCTTACTGTTACATAATGCTGGTACAATCCTTCAACTGCACACCCTATAACACTGTACTACTACTATACTCCTACTGCCTTGTAGTGCATGTCTATGTAGCTTTTACTGCCTTGGTTGTGTGTATAAGCATGTAGGATGTCTGTGTTGGCTGAGTTTTTACAAAAGAAAGAAAGGAAGGAAGATTGAAAGTAAGAAGTTTGTCAAATAAAGCAGTATGTGGTGTTATGCAATATGAGCCTGCTGTGCATTATTCCTGGTATAAAGTAACTGTAGTGTCAGTGATTTGAGGCAAAGGGCTTTACCAGCTCTGCTTGCCTCAGCTAAGCCTCATACTGACAAATACAAGGGTGCAGTGACACCATGCATTTTTTGTGCCTTTGCTGTGTCAAGGCAAACACACACTGAATAGAAAAAAATTCTATGGCTTTAATACTGCAAGAAAACCTTTCTTTTCCCCCTGTTTCTTTATCCTCTTTGTAGTCCACATTTTCTCAGCCACCCTGATTCTTTCTACTCCAGGCATTTTCACTCATGCATCGCTGTTTATCAGATATGTCAGCGATCCTTTATGTCTAGAAATTTAACACTAGATGTAGATGAAATATGTCTGAGTGTGTGTGTGTGTGTGTGTGTGTGTGTGTGTGTGTGAGGGGGGGGGGGGGGGGGGGGGGGGGGGGGGGGGGGGGGGGGGGGGGGGGGGGGG
>NC_060157.1:12056326-12068826 GCF_021292245.1 Micropterus dolomieu
GATGAAATATGTCTGAGTGTGTGTGTGTGTGTGTGTGTGTGTGGGTGTGTGTGTGTGTGTGAGGGGGGGGGGTCAGAGGGAGTGCAGGTGGGTGGTCCAGGGCCACAGGTGACAGTTCAGCTGAAGCACATGTTTTCTTCATCCTTCTGATTATTTCCATTGTCTAATCCTTTTGTCATTTCCTCTGCTCTGCTCCTGATAATCCACACTGCTAATCTTGAATTGCCATTCATATATGACAAATTACACATTGGCCTATCGGGTTGTTTTATTTTGCCACAGCATGCAATGTGCATTTGTTCCTCTCTGTTGTCTTCTTTCTGGCTACCTTATTAGCTTCTTTTCTATGATGAAAACATTCAACTCTGAATACATGCATCGTTAGCCTCTCTGTGTCATTGCTACACAGTAATGTTACAGTCATACATCAAGAGTCCTGTGAACTGTACTGGAAGCAGGGAACAAATGTTCCTATTGAACCAAACAGTCACATGGTGAAGCATTCAATTCCCTTGTGGCAAGTGGAATGAAATCCCATGATTGTCTTTCTGTCTTCAGTGAAGAGAGACCACGTGTCTGTGTGCAATAGAGAGAGAGCTAGTAAGGCAGTTGCACTGCATGGCCAGTCACTTTTGACAGCACATCTATCTCAAACTCCACCCCTCCTCTCCTGCAGCTCCTAATTCCCCCCGGGGACCGATGATGGTGTCACCCAGCTCTCAGCGGTATACAGTCAGATCATTTTTTGGTACTACTGCTGTTATTTACTGAGCCAATCGCTCTCCGCTGATGGCTTTATAGCCACAGCAGTCCATAAAGCATAAATCATTTATGAGTGAGATCACTGCACCACAGCAGTCACCTCCCCCGCCATGCTTCCCCACTACCCTCTCCACCCACATACAGATATCCATAAACACACAGCCTAGTAATAGACAGTAAATCTTGACTGGTCATTTATATCCCCCCCGTCTTCCCACAATACCCACCATCATCATCGCCATACCACAGGAAGCTCTACCTGAAGCCTAGAGCAACAAATACTTTACATTGACACAACATTTAAATTAAGTCGACATCCGTTAGTTTCATTAGGTCACTCTCATCTTTAGGTTCCTATGACCCCACTGTTGTGGTTATGTCTTGAACCTTGTTCAATGACTTGCTCCATAAATGTCTGATCAGTATTCCCAGGCCATTCCTTTTCCCAAAGCCATTAAGGCACTTCACTCAGGGCTAAATGCAAAGATGACCTCCAGCCATGGCCACTGCTCCCTATTTAGGTCAATCAAAACAGGGCTTTCAGTAGTCTCCGCAGAGATCATATATAAAGCTCTGCCTCTTTAGTCTGTACACTTTAAAAAACACCTATATGCATTCCCACATAGAAACATATTCTTCACAGCAAGTAGCATGGAAAAATAGTAGACTGTTCTCTTGATAATTAAACACAAAACAAAGCTCTTGTGAGGTAAATTGTTCAATTAAAAAGCAAGATAATGTTCTTCTGTCAAGCATGTAGCAGTTAACATGTCTGCCCTTGCTCTATATAGACCGTCTTCCTTTAGCTGAGTCAGACTCTAGGAAGTAGTTGTTATACCTTCACTGTGATTAAACCTCATCTGCATCAACAGTATATCGCACCGCCATCAAGGCTGCCTAATTTAGTTAAAAGGAGGTGGCCTATGGCTGTCATTACTTTACAATTAGATTTTTACAGCAGCTGCTAATTAGGCTTGGTTCAAGGCTGGACCAAGAAGTAAAAGGATAAATTGAACATTTGTAATGTAGTGTTTTTTAGTGAGCAGTAATTTAATGAATCCTTGGGGGAGCAGTTGTCATTAACATACCCCAGAGAAATTTATGTAACAACCATGCAGTACCTACAATACACACTTTATGTAACATAAAATACAGCTAATCTATCATTTATCTCATCAAAGAGCTAACCAATGCTGAATTAAACATGTAGAGCTGAACCAGTAGTAGGGAATTAAACCCTCTGCACAATTTTATAACAAAACCCTTCCCTTGGGATATGCAAATTTGTCATGCGGGAATGAATGTTGTACATACCTGCCCAGAATGAAAGAGCACATCAAGAGTTAAATTACAAAAACAATGCAGAGTAAATCTCTATACAGGACATAAAGTTACAGTATATTGTACAGTACTGGAAGTCGGCATACTTTCGCTTAAGCTGCATTTCTAGTAAGCTCATCTACTGTTGGTTACTTACATGTCAGACGCTTGTTGTGGTTGGTTGACCCAGTCGACGACATGATCCAGTGGATATGGGACTGGTTGAAGAGAGTGTTTTTCCTTTGAGTGTGTGTGTGTGGATTTTTGTCGTCCTCCTGTCAAGGCTCCTGGACAGGATGCTGGTGGTGTGTGTAGTGGCTGGTCATCTAGTCACTACAAATCTCTTGCCTCTCTTCACATTGGCTCTAGGACTTTAAAGATAGTACATCCACATAACACTTTTTCTCCCTCCCCTGCCCTCTTCTCTTCTCTTTCTGCCAATCTGCTCTGCCTTTTGCTGTGTTTGGTGTCTCCCTCCCCCTTCTTTGAACGCCTTTACTCTTCTTTCTAGGTTTTTCCTCTCACTGCTTCACACTCTCATCTCGGCTGCCTCTCTGTGTATCACAAACACAGACACACGCTCTCTTGCTCGCTCAGCAGGGTTGTAGGGAACTGTGCAGCTTAGAGACAGGGGGAGAGTGATAGTGGGCTGTTGCACTGTGGCCTGTACCAACTGGTGACAATGAGGGGGTCAAGAGGATCAGAAGGAGTATAGACTTTCTACATAATATTGAGAAATATACCAGGATCAAACCCCTCCCACCTCAACCATCACTGCTTTGCTTTAAATTTTTGTATTTATTTATTCACTTTGTTGTAGGATGAAAGTGAGCTGTGATAAGACAAAAGGTACTGCAAATTAATACACTGCCACATTCTCTAACAGTGAAAAAAACAGAAATGCACATGCAGAGTATGTATTTGTTATATGTAATAAAACCTATGTGATGCTATGTAATGTTGTGTTACATCATGTCATGTTGATTGTTTGTCCGTGTTTGTTTATAAATGCTCCGTATTTGTATAGCGCCTTTCTAGTCTTTTTGACCACTCAAAGCGCTTTTACCATTCACACACATTCATACACTGAGCCTAAGTGCTCAAACAGAAACTAACATTCAACATTCATCCTGGTGGAACAGCAACCAGGGGCAAATCGGGGTTCAGTATCTTGCCTAAGGACATTCAACATGCAGCCTGGAGGAGCCAGGGATTGAACCGCCGACCTTCCAATTAACAGGCAACCTGCTCTAGCTCCTGAAACACAGCCATTATATTCATTATATTATTTTTCAGTACAGTTTTCTAATAAGGTATACTATATAAAGGATTTATACAGTTTATTTACCTTATTAAATGAGTATTCTAGGAATTTAATATTGCCCTTCCATAAAGTTGTCTGTACTCACACCAAATCAGGCTTTGCCGCAAAATGTCCTGTCCTCCCATTAATTTGAATCGGGGTAGTGCGTTTGAGCAGCAGTGGTGAGGACTGCAGGGGATGCAGAAAAAAACACATTGGTCCTGCAGCGAAAAACTGAAACAAAATCAACTGAGAGATGTAAACTGACGTCAGACTAGTCAAACTGCTCAACAGTCAACAGAGAGACAAAGCTAGAAAGTTTGTTTAGAGAAATAAAGAGTTATTTTCTGATTGTTTCATTGTTGCATTCTAAAGCACACATAAACATGCCCACATATACACCACCACACAGCCCCTGATTTAGTGTGAATATAGCCTTAACACTTTACAGCCATGCTCTGTGAGCTAACATGCTGATAGTGGCAATGCAAAATGCAAATGCAGTTATTATGTTAACCATATTCCTGATTTTTTGTTCTAGCTATCTCTGGCAGGTGGGGAAAAAGGTGTTAGTTTTTGTATTTTGCTTGTGTAATACTCATTTGTGAACCACTGCCCCATGTTCTAAATAGGACTGAAAGCATTCTGTTTTCTTCCAGATGAGTTTTAATTTCTCCATGCACTTGATTTTGTTTTATTGCTGATTTGGTAATTATTACTTGATGTTTGTGCTTCTACCATGGTTAAGTAGGCTACGTAGTAGGTTCATGTGCTCTGGTCTGCTTGACATATTCTCCATGACGCGTAGAGACACTTTTGGGACACAACGTGGCATGTCTGGTAAGAGCACGGGGTGCAGCCGTCCCTGTGTGAGTCCGGGATCGCTCTCCAAGACCCTTGTCTCTCTCACCACAACTCGTCTTCTCAAAGAAAGATTTCAGTCTTGACCAAAGTGGTGGAGAGACCGACTGACACTGCCAACCACAGAGCCACACAGCTAGCTAGAGTCAACACTTCTAAGGACAGAGGGTGTCATATGCTGTACAGATTCTAAATTTGTAATATGTGCTATTGGGCTATATAAATTAAAATTACTTGACTTGACTTCCCATAGTTCATCTTACAGTGTCTTTATATTACACCATCCCTGTCAGGAAAATGTCTGCTATTTTAAAGCTCCACATCTGTAGTAGTCGAGTAGAAGTCTGTATCGCAGGCTTACCGTCAGATATTTGTATTCTGCAAGCCCCAAATGAGATAACAATGATGAGATCATAAGGGATTCTTTTCTAAGCCACTGAAGACATTATATAACTCTTTTCACAGGCTACAGAGTGCTTGCAGAGTAAACTGAATGATGAATAACATCATTCAGTTTACTATTTACGAATGACTTATTATTTATGAAAGGATTAATAATAAGCAATTAATACCTTTTGAGATCCCAGGTTGCAGAAAATCAATTTCCTCCAGCATTGCTTTGTTTTGTTTTGTTTTTTGCTAGCACTTTAATTCATTAGGACAAAACATTTACATTTGCAGACTTGATAGCTAATTAAAAGGTGAAAAAGTCATTGTCCTTTATTAATCACTAGAGGTTTCATAGCTTATTAGAAAGAAGAAGAATTATTTATGTATTAATAGCAGCAGAAGATCCCTCTGCCCATGATATTTCTACCCATGAGCCTTTGTAATATTGAGTGCAGAGATTTAGGGTTGCATACAATAAAGATATAAAAATAACAATAAAGAGGATTACATACATTCTTTTCTGTTTGCATATCAAACAGATTCTTTTTGTGGGCTTTGTTAGAGGTTTTGTCTGTCACACATGGGGCATTAATAGGCACTTAGCATCATGGACTCTAGATGGTCCTGACTCCCCCTTCCCTAATAAGAGGCTTCTAACAGCCAATTACATCATACTTAAGCAGGAGGAGGCTGCTCCAGTCTAACCACTAATGTCATGGAAAACTCATTGCAGACTACATGAGGAGATAGAGAATTATCATAGGATATGATTCACAGCCTTTTTTTTCTCCATTCTGATGCTGCGGTCATCTATGAACTCTGAGATGATTAATATATTCTTTCACCACACGGTTTCACAGGCAGTCTATTTAGATTTTATCTGATCTGATATCCAACATATTTCAGAACAGGGAGCGCCACAAGTCAGCTATATCCTTCAGTCTTGACAGGAACTCATTTGACTATTGCATTCACAGCATTAACTGCCATATTACACGTATTGCTGCATATATTTATTATTCTTATATTTTTATATACCATGTCAATTTAACATTTTTATATTTATATAATAAATGTTTATTGTTATGTACCAAATCACTGGAGCAAATTACTTGTATGTGTAAACCTACCTGGCAAAAAATCTGATTCTGATTCTGTTTTTCATTCTATTAACATCTCTAGAAGATGTGAGAGAAGATTTTCCCCATCACTGCATGTGCCAACACCTAATCCACCATAGTGTACATAAGGTCCATGTTCCGTATTTTAACCTCATTGTCAAGGCAATATTGGCATCTGCTGGTAAAGATTGTGTATTACACTTAGTGAGCGCCTCCTGTGTACAGTTGACTATACAAGCACAATGATTCCTTCAATGAATTTCATCACTTAATTGATGGAACCATTAATACTTGGCACCAATCTCAGGAAAATCATATATATTTCAGATGTGCTGTTCTCTTGAACAACAACAGACCAAGTGTGTGCTTTTGATTAGATATCTCTTTGGGAAATGAAACTGTTTCACGTGTATAAGAGAAGCCACAGTCAGCAAATTATTTTTTTTTGAAAACACAATCAAAATCACATTTGTATCAAATTTGTATGTCGTCTTTCAGATACTCCCAGGTTTAGTTCATTCAGGTAAACAAAAGGGGATTTCCAGTGGTTGTTACACAGTGTTATTGTGTGTGCTCACATGAGTGTGTATGCATGCGTGTGTGTGCATGTGTGTTGTGCCTGTTGCTCTTTCAGCTCTATCAGTGCTGGCTTCCGCTTTGAAACTGTGTTGTCTCAATTTTCTGCAGCAGAGTCTCTGATGTGGCTTGTGAGTCATACTGTGGTAAATATACACATTTGCGCATGCACATATGCATGCACACACACATAAGACAGAGTCACAGGCAGATGTATTCATGTCTACACACACACTATTCATGGTCACTACAGTTAGTATTCCCTTTGACTTTCACGTTACACTTTTGGTTGAGCAATACGCAGTAAGCCTGCTGACATAAGCTGCTGGATTTTCTCACACAGCTAATCCTGAGCGACAGACAAAAAAAAAGTTCTCATCTTCACTTCACATCTTCACAGCCGCACCAGACAGTGAAGTCAAAGCCATCAAACTTTATTAAAAATATCACATTGTGGTGTATGGGGATATTCTAGGGGTCACCATGGCAACAGACATTCAAGTGCCAAATGCACGAAATGTGCACACCTGCCTGCCAGTGTTCCAACTTTTGCCTCTGAGCCATAGACAATATCTAGGTGCTGTTTGCTAAATGTGGCAGGACGGAGAGGCGACAGTGGCAATGCCTTTGTTCTCAGAACGAGGAGCACACAGCTCTGTCAAGGTGTTAATTAGCCATTGTGAGACATGAAAGTTGTTAGGATTGTGCTTGCTTCTGCTGTGAGATGCACAACCTTTTGTGTGAAACATCTTTGTCTTGCCAGACTCTGTAAAGAATGCAACATAGTGAGTGACAGCTACTTTGAAAGTAGCAATGCTTTATGAATACAGCCACCGCATTCAGTACTCTCTGTTACAGTACATCTACCTGTTATGTCATTAAAACTTTCTGACAGCACTGAGCTCACTATAATACGCCATGTCTCAGTTGTGATTTGTCTTCCCGCTGCTCTGGATATGTATGTCGTAATCTATGGTTCACACAGTAAGGTCTCAAATTTGAAATAGTCCCAGCTCTTTCATCGTGTTGTGCCTCTGTGCGTTTGAGCTGTGAAGGTGTGCACTTGGAACGATCAGTTTTGGGGTGAACATGATGGTTTGTGATGTCAGTTTTGCAAGCATGTGCAGTGTTTTTCAGTGTCTAAATGAGATCTAGTGACTCATGTGGAGAAAACAGGCTGCTTGGACTGTGTGACTGACTGAGTATCGGTTTGACTCGTCATGCCGAGCCTTACCACTGATATACAGCACTGAACTTAACATTTTCTTGTGGATATTAGTCATTGCCAGATAATAAAGCTAACCGCACAGTAAATGGTTTGGGTGATCCTAAAGGCCAACTACATTTTGTGTTTCCTGTCCGTGGAAATGTCAAATGAAGTCTGTGTGATATTATGCATTTTGAGTCAACACAACAAAAAACCACATCGTTGTCCATTGTTGGAAGGAGTTTACATTATGTGTAAGCAAACAGTGATTAAATCTGTGAATGCTACCATTAAGTAATTTCCTGAAAATACTTATGACATACTAATGAGAGCTTATAAGAGGATTTGTTGGGTCGCTATTGTAATAATAAGATTTCAATAAATGTGCCAATATGTCACAGTTTTTAAATGGCTCTATTATTTATGGCTGAGATTTCATCCCTGGGGTTTGTGTGTACAATAGTTCGTGTTCGGAAATAACATAGCATTTGGATGTTTCTGTGGGCATGTGTGTGCGTGAATGTATGCATGAGTATGTGAGTCACGCACCACTATCCAGCCCCCTGGGCTTCGAGTTCTGATGCCCATCTTTCAGCTCTTCTACTGCACAGTGAACCCAGTGAACCTTCTGCTGTTTACACTCTCCCCCTCCTCCTGCTCGCTCTGTCTCTATTTATCTCTCTCACACACTCTCATGCTCATCTATTCTCCCTCCGTCTCTCTCTTACTTTTCTCTCTCCATCTCCCTCCAGCTCCCTACAGTACATCTCTCTTTCTCACGCACTCACACTCTCTTGTGTTCTTAGTCTTTTCTCTCCCAACCCATCCTCCGTCTCTCTTTATAACTGTGCCTCTGTGTATCTACCTCTGCAGATCAAGACTTATTCAGACTCCGACAGTCTCTAACTCTATAAGGTTCAGACAGACACTCAGGGTCTTTCTGTGTTAGGGTTGTCTCTTTTGGTATGTAGACATGCGGCCAAAGAGATAAAGATAAGAAGATAAAGAGTCAGACAGAAAGAGAGTAAGTGACTGAGGGAGGAGTGGATTGAGAGAAGCAAATGGAAAGAAAAGAATAGTGTTGGTGCTTTTCAGACATTCAAGCATGATACTTGAGAGGAATCAGCATAGATATCATCCTAATTTCCAACCTCCACCTCCTCCTCAGTGCTGTCCTCCTTCTCCGCATCCTCGTCATCTCATCACCATCACTGTCCTACCAAGCGCAAACACACTCATTCCATCAGGTTGCAGAAAGTCGAACAGCTGCTGTGTCTTCAGCCCTCTGCTGCCCACACCGAGCCCCTTCTGTCCGTTACGACTTTTTCCAACAGCAGACTGCGAACAATGTGGCTCTTTTATCTGTTTGTGTCCATGTCTGTGTCAGCAAATCTCCTTTTTTTCATGAATGAGGATGTGTGTGGATAATCCCGGATGAAGACACAGGAGACGGGGGACACTCGTATCAACTCTTCCAGGAAGTGCCACTTTGAGGTTGACGTAACGTTACCCCCCCAAAAAACAGTACATCATCTTTGGCTCCTGAGCCATGAATTGCTTTGCTTGCACTTCTCTGACACATTGTGGAACTGAAACACGCTATTAATAATCCTGGTTAAGTGTGAGTTGAGTGTGCGTGTTGGGCACAGCCTGGAAGTCCATTGAGCTGTGTAGAGGAGTTAAGCAGAATGTACATGTACATCACATGGCATGCACCTCAAAATCTGCGGCAGAGAACAGTTTGTCTCTATGCGTATAGGTTTGCATGTGTATGTGAAAAGTAAGTGACTGTGTGCCAGGTACACCATGTGCACCCATGTGTGCGTGTGTGAGGATGCATACAGAGTGTCAGATGGCTATAATGGGAATTATGCACTCACCAAAAGTCACAGGTTTTATTTCCATGCAACCACCCAAGTGTTTCACCACTTCACCAAGCAGCCTCACAAACTTCAATAATTTATGTAAACAACATGTTTGCCTCTTTATAGCATGCCTGTTGCTTGGTCATAAATGACGCGTGTTTCTTGGTCTTAAATAATGATAATCAACGGGATTGATTCTGTTTCTTTTTCACACTGTCATGCCTTTTCTCCCAGAGGCAGAGCAGCATTCCTGGCAGCGTTTCTTCACTTGGTGGCACACGGTGGGAACTCCAAGCTTGGTCACGGATAGCACAGCACTGTAAACGGCTAATCGGGTATCAAACCAGCAGAGGAGAAAAAGCGCCTCCACTCCGTGTCTCATTCATTATTCACAGCCAGCAAATGAAGTTGGTACAGTGGGAGCAATCAATTATACATGAGAGAAGGTAGGAGGGAAAGAGAGAGAGAGAGATGAAGGGGATGGAGAGAGGCCTACCTTGCAGCAGAGCTTTAGCATGTCAAGGAACATCACAGTGACACTTGGCAACATGCATGCACAAAGTACAGAGGTCATGGATGCTCGAGGCCCAGAATTCTGCGAAGATAGCCTTAGAGAGAGAACTCTTAAGTGTGCATGCATCTTTCACACCGCACCAACTGCGTTTATTTGATAATGACTCAATATGCTAACTTCGTAATACCTCGGTTCACTTGTGTGTGCACTCGTGTTTTTCTATGGCTCGCTGCTCTGACACAGTCATAGCGAAACTGCATTTGGTCGTTTCACAAATGTCGAGCAACAGTCATAGCGTCCTCTCAGTAGGTTACAGCTTGCTCCGAAACCAGGATACAAAATTGGTCCAGATGCAAATTTTAGAATTAACACACTCAGGGTTGAGTCACACTGGCCTTTTGTCTGTCCTGTGTACTCCTAGTAACTATAGTATATGTTACACATACTAGACCACACACAGATTTTGTGAGATAATTAAGTAGTGATTCTAGGAATTAAGAATAACATATTGGCATTCTTGTTGTTGATTGTACCTTCTTCAGTGTATGCAATTATTATTTGTAAAACTTTTGCCATCTTAAATACTGATCCCTTGTTCCTTTTGATACCATAATCTTTCATATTCAGTGATAAGTAAAGCGATAGCTGTGATCACATGGGACTTTCCTGGACAATCAAGCGGCCTGTTACCTCAAGCTGATGATGATCTTCTTCTGTCTTCTTCTGCCAGTGAGCCACAGAGGCAGTTTCACAACTCCAACCTGTGGCACTTATTCACCCATTTGCATTCATTGTGGGGCTGTCCCACACATGCACACACACACACACACACACACACACACACACACACACACACACACACACACACACCAATGAGAATTACTTTCTGTGCTTTCTCTACAGCTGTCCACAGCTGTATATGCAGTGGGTTTCAATGACCCTCCATTGTTGTGATTTGAAAGCCTAACTCTGAAGCTGTAGATTGCCTGTTGGAATATTTGTATCAATCTCTCTGTCACCTCACTATTCGTTAAATGTCAGATATTGGCTTCTGGAAACTGCTCTATGTATTTGGTGTTTGTGTGTTAGTGTGTGTGTGGGCAGAGAGGCTGTTTGATGTGAGTCAGATCCAAACCCAGGCTGGTTTCTCTCACATGTGTGTGGGACGCATCCAGATGGCTCCGCAGGACTGCACAAATGTCACTCTGATAATGAGACAACAGGGCCTGTTGAAATACAGGTAGTAGGGCTGTGGTGCCTGCTTTTGCATGGTACACACACACAAACACACACACAGAGAGCAATGGGGAAAAAGAAAGAAAGGCAGCCCTAAACGCAAAAAGAAAACTTGTCTGATCATGATTGCAAACATGTTCATGTGCCATGTCAGTAATGTCTTTATCTCCAAGGCAGGTTATCAACTTCAGCAAGAAACGATGAATGTAATAATATTCGTCCACTGACCTGTGCTAAATGACAACTTCACCTCCGTCCCTCTCCAGTCCTCAGGGGTCATCGCAGGTCGCCGCTCAGTTGCCATGGGAACAGGAGACACAGAGGAAAATTCTCCTGAGCACTAAACAGTGACACCTTATGCCATCTCCGACAGACTCGGCTGAGTTGTACATACAAGTGTGAAAGCAGGAGTGAGAAGTTGTTGTTTATTTAATTTTCTTACGAGTCACAAGAGTGGCCTGTCAACCCCACTCTTTCACAGTCTCTTTCTCTTTCTGTCTCCTGCATTAAAAACCAATTTTCACACGTACCCTTGTGGACATTTGCTCACACTTATTTTCTTTGTCTGCATCACTCCACTCAGTAGTTCTCTCGCACAATATATTCCTGTTATTTTGAACAGCAAAGCACAGGTGCAACCTTGTCTGTGTGTGTAAGTGTGATCCTATCTGTTATTGCGACTCTCCGACTGCGGTGACCTAATGTAACTATTGCACCTCCATTGTCAACCCTCCAACAGCTCAGTCTGCCTCATGAGGTTACTGCACCTGTTTGTCTAACACGCACACAAACACACTTCATATATCAGCCCACAGTCGCAAATACTAATCTGCTGACACCATTATGATGCCAGGCTCATGGCATGTATGTGTTCAGTGTGTTTGTGTGTGTGTGTGTGTGTGTGTGTGTGTGTGTGTGTGTGTGTGTGTGTGTGTGTGTGTGTGTGTGTGTGTGTGTGTGTGTGTGGAGTGGGTGGCATTGCTGCTGTATCAAACACTGTCCACTGCTGGCAGCAAATTTCCTCTGTGGTGATCTGTTATAGTGACAGGGCAGCAAGTATTTTTAGCCAGAGAGAAAGGACAAATAATGAAGCAGGAAAGACAGAGGGAGACAACAAGGGGACGAGTAAGAGAGAGAGGGATAGGAATGGATGGGGTGAGAGAGAGAGAGAGAGAGAGAGAGAGAGAGAGAGAGAGAGAGAGAGAGAAATGGTGGGAGTGAAATTTGAGGGTAAACCAAAACCACCTGGATGTTGCTGACTTGCTGCTCTTCTGTTTAGCGCACAGTCTATATACATCACATTACACACTTGCATACAGACACATGCCTCATGGTCATGCACCAG
>NC_060157.1:12070991-12150762 GCF_021292245.1 Micropterus dolomieu
CCCCCCCCCCCCCCCCCCCCTGTGTATTACAATCTTGTCAAAGTGTGTTTGACTGTGTGATGGCCTCTGATCAGTATGTTGGCATTTGTGCGCTGCCTGTTAATGCTCTTGAAACTCTATGATTGGTCACTTTTGTATACGGTGCAACACCCTACATCACACTATTCATATATGCACTCTTTGAATGTACATCCTTTGTGGGTAACAATTTGTCCTGTGCTGTATCATCTGAGTTTGAGTTTACCATCTAATTCTGTTGTGTATCGGTAAAGTGATTTGTCATTACTGCCTTACTGAGTCAGCAACATCATCACTGAACTGAAGAGGCACAAAACTCATTTTTGATTATTAATATTATTTTTGTTATACAACTGTTCACTCAGCGAACAGAGTGATTCTTTTTCCAAGTTCTATTTACATCAGTGCTTATAGGATGTT
Source organism: Micropterus dolomieu (assembly GCF_021292245.1). NCBI lineage: Eukaryota > Metazoa > Chordata > Actinopteri > Centrarchiformes > Centrarchidae > Micropterus > Micropterus dolomieu. The sequence continues at coordinate 12,071,430 of NC_060157.1, forward strand.
GTAGCGTGAATGCAGAAGTGAGAATGGGAGAGAGAGAAGGAGAGAGGAAATGATACTAAGACATTTGGCCTGTGCAGTACCTAATGATCACAAGAGCAAAAAACACATGCACGCATATGAACACACACACAAGCACACACACGCACACACACCATGTGATCTCTCGATAAGTGCTGTAGTCACACCCTCCTACTCTCTCTTGTTGTTTGATCACAATCTCCCTCCTACTCCTGGGCTCCAGTCAAACAGAAACTTTCAAAAGATAATGCTTGCTTGACATGAAATCCTTGATGACCTTTTGTTGAAATGACTTAGATACTCAATTTCTTCTCTACACTCAATGAAAATGTACGGCTGACAGAGCATAAGTAAATCTCTTTAAGGGCAATCATACCTATTTACAGCTATTACAATGTTTTGCTGTATCTACAGAGATTTAAAACTTATGACTCAAAACCTAGAGGTGGACGTAATAGGTTTTAATAGCTCTGACTATTACTAGGCTGGTTATAAGCCACTGATGTTACTGCAAGCATGACTCTGACGCCTTTGTTTGGGGTGAAATGGCTTGTCTTATCTTTATTTTTACATTCACCCAATTGAGCTTGCTGATGTCTGCCAAAGCACAAAAATAATTAAATACAGTAATACAAATATGAGGAAAATATAAGTGATTTTAAACCATGTAACTAAGAGCTGGATATAACTTTTTAGAGGCCCTTTGCACTTTAAGCTAAAACCTTTGGCCCATTAAGTATTGATACTGTAACTTAAAGCACTGTATTTTCCTTGAGTGTGAACATTTTTACAGACTGATACACTGCTCTTTCTTTCTATGCCTTTTTCTATTTGATTTGTTCTGCTTGTGAGGGGTTGTTTTGGAAGGCTTCAGTATCCACACATGAATAGGCCTTGCTCTCCTATGAAATGGTGAGATTTATTTATGGTCAGCGGTATGTAATCAGAAGCTAATTCATTATTTTTAAAGATCTGATATGCACAGAATGTATGAGTTTCTGGGCAGCTGCATCATGTGCCTCTAATAAGCATGTTTTATATATTGATGATATGATTAATTATTTATTTATTCAAGATTAACCATGCTCAGAATTTTCAGGTTACGAGTGATATGACAAAAAAGGACAATAAAACAAATAGAGGAAGCATGCCATTTTTAAAAGTAAAAGACTGATAATTGCTTGATCCTGCATGACGGAGTGTGATCAAAGGCTAATGAAGACTCTCACTTCACTTTCAACTCAGCAGGTGCAGGTTGTAGAACTCCGTTTGACATTGTATTGTAGAGAGATCCCAGTCCTGTAAGCTGTTCATGTGACCTGGTTTGGCCTGTCTTGGCACTCCCAGCTCTGGACCTGAGTCAAATGTTTTGCCCATCATGACAAAGACGATAGTGAAAGTACTCACCCAGGTGTAGTTTAAGGCATCAAAGTAAATATTTGTCAGTGAGTTAGAAAAGTGAGATGTTAAATGTTAAGACTGTACGTTACTTCGGAGAAGAAGAAGAAAATTACTTGAAGTCCAATAAACATTTTAAAATGTTCATTGTGTAATTTTCATTTCTCAAAAACAGTCATTGTTTAACCTACATAGTTATCTCAAAGAGATAAAAGAAACCTCCCTTGGGAGTTTATGCTTGGTCATATGTGATGGGAACTGGGGCGTGCAGTACAATTAGAAGAACATATGACTTATTGCTACATTACGCAGGACATTCCCATACCTCGCAGTGGTTTCACAATAAGATGTGTGAGTGGTCTGTTGTGGTTTCTTGCTTGAAAGAAAAGCACATGATGCCACCACACGCCGACCATGACCAAGTGATTAAGCAAAAGAGAACATGACTCCTGATTATGAAATCCTCAATGTGTTAGATTTGACCAGCTGGCATCACCTGCCGTATTCATTCATTCATCGTTCACATGTCAATACTTAGTGATTACACCACTAATCACACGAATGCTACAGCATCGTGTTCACGGCAAACACACCTTTCCCATCATCCCTGTGGGCTGCGATTGGCTGATGGGCAAAGAGGCTGAGGTGTTGCAGCAAATAGCACGAGCCGTGGGCTGATCCATTCTGCAGCTCGAGGGAGGTTAATGAGTGAAGCCGCTGGGCTATCAGCCAAACATGAGCAATGCTAAGGCTCCCACAATGAGCCTGACTGTATTACCACTGAGCTCTGTCTAATTATACACTCCCAGAGAGGGAGAGAGTCAGAGAGAGGGAGAGCATATTAGGCAGGGGAAAGAAAAAGTTATCAAGTGTCACTCTGTGTCAGAGAAACTGAGTAAGAGGGATGAGTGTAGGCTGAAGTTGTAAGGGTGAGACAGAAGGTGTGTTTCAGTTAGAGCGAAGGGGAGAGAGAAGGAGGGAGGGGGTTGTAGAGATCAAGCGAGCAGGGGAGAGAGAAAGACAGCGCACTCAAAGGGAGAAAGAGAGAGAGAGCAAAGAGGCGTTTAGAGAGTGAGAAGGAGGAGAGGCAGGAATAGGATGAAGGGAGGGGAGGCTGAGCAGTAGAGAGGAGGAAGAGACTCGCAGTCTCAAAACTGGATATTCCCTACATGCCTGCTGCCGCCTGATCCAATGAGTAAACTCTCTGCTACCTGCTACGCAAAGGCACCCGGCGAGGTATGTGACCACACCGCTTCCTCCTCTGGCTGTGTTTGTGTGTGTGTATGTAAGAGAGAGGGAGCGCAGGTGTGTTAGCAACTTTGAATGAAGGGATAAACACACCGTGCTCTGTGTGTGTGTGTGTGTGTGTGTGTGTGTATGTGTGTGTGTATGAGAGAGAGAGAGGAAACAGGTTTAAGAGTTACTGTAGGTACATGTCATTCTGAGAGTGAGCTGGGTTAATTATAGGGAGAAAATGTGTCTGAAATGTGTGTGTGTGTGTGTGTGTGTGTGTGTGTGTGAGTGTGTGAATGAGTGTGTGTTGTATACTCATGTAAGTCGGCACCTGTGTGTGGGGGTGTTTGTGCGCGTGGAAGAGAATAACAGAGACAGTGTGAACAAGAGGGAGAGTGTGACTGATCCAGAGACAAGGAGCGTGTGAGGAAAACAGAGGCAGACAGACAGAGAGAGAGAGAGAGAGGGAGAGAGAGAGAGGGATGGAGGTTCATCACTCAGCCTGACGGTAGATCAGGACTTTCAGAATTAGAGCAGTGGGCTTAAATAGCACTGGTCCAGAGATAGCCTGGGGCCCTGGAGGAACCCTCTGAAACTGGGAGCGACGGATATGAGATTGGTGAGGGTGGGGTTTGTCGAGTCGGGGGAAAGAGACCGAATGAGGGAGGAGGACGAGAAAAGAAAATAGAAAATAGGAGGTGCAGATGTTGGGGGGAAGTCTGGGAGATGATCTCATGCAATCAAAGGGAAGATGTGTAGGAGCAGGTGCATCAGGCGTCTGTAATCAAACTTCTTATTCAAGCAGTGTACAGGATAGATGAGAAAACAAGCACTGGAAGAACATCCAATGTCACGTTTCATTTTAAATTACAACTTCTCAACACTACTGGGTGAAGGACTTTAAATGAGTCTGTTCCCGCATCCCTTTGTTGGGAACACAGAGCTATGTTTGGGGTTCTGTTTCTGACGACACTCAGTTCCCTACTCATTTCTCGCCATACTCGATGGAGAAATACTACGCCAGTGTGCACGATTATGATTTCTGAATGTCTATTTCTGTTTTAGCAGGCGCTGTCCTTCTGCTGCAGTGATTTCCCATATGCTGCATATAGGAGCACTTCACAGGTTCAAACAGTTCTAAGCTATAGATGTCTTTCAAGCGAGACGTACAACATTTGTCCCTGCTGACTTAATTCACTTATTTCAATTATGAGGACAATCTGCCGGCGTGTACAGGAAGTCTTATGTCACTGAGAGATTGTTCCTAGAAATGTTCATTCTAAGGGCATAATTACAAAGTGTGCCTTATTTCCTAAGAGCAAGTTTTGCTTGCAGTTTCTAGTGTTGGATTTGTCTCTAACATGTTGAAGCAAGGACTTTGTGGTGTATTAGTGAGAGTTTGTGCAACGGTGGGGCTCTGGCTGTTGTCAGGTGGCTTCAAAACCCAGATATCTTGTGTTTGATATGTACTTTATACAAACTTACAAATAAAACCTGGAGCTTTATTTTACGACTGTGTACGTACTAGAGAAGCGCGACCGTGAATGATGTAAAGATTGCAAAGAGAAACTGAATTTAGATATCAATTTTAGGTGGGTTTCGATATCTTTTGGGACACCGAATTACACATTGTCTCTGTGGGCTGAATGAGAAATACAGCATGTTCTCCCATCCCATGTTTCTTACTGTCACCCTGAAGAGCAGAACAGGCCTCTTGTGAGAGAAGGTTGAGTGGCTGCTGGCCCTTTAAGAGGTCTATTTTTACAGGGGCACACTCATGCATGGAGCGAGGCGCACAGAGGAGGCAGTGGCACACGGAGACTCTATCTGCTGTGCCTCACTTCTCTGACTCCACACAACACATCCTTTAGGACCATAACCTTGTGACTGAGTGGCCAAGAGAGAGTAAGAGTCAGAGAACTTTTTCAGCCAATAGAGGAGCATGTGTTATACACAGGCTCAAACACGAAAATCATCAAAACTGGAAGTTACGTGGTTTGAGCCCGGCAAAGAGAATCAGCCCTTTTCAAGTGGATCTCTCTGAAGTCTAGAAGTGATAATGAGTGGGAGCTCGCAATAAAGACACCCTTATGCACACTGTACACAAATGTGCCAACATTCCCACATACTTGTTTTGATATGCAGATAGCTATGAAAGAAATCTGAAAACATTCATGCCCCCTTCTTACAAACACATAATACACTTTAGTTTACTTACACCCACACACTCCTCGAAAGAAGCCACAAAAATGAGCGCATTTCTGAACATTTTTACACAAACACACATCCATGCACTTAGAGGTGTGCATGGTGCTGTACACCCACGTAAAAAAATTACTTATACATCCTCAATATCTGGACCTAAAATAATCTTCTCCTTATGCAATCTGCATGTTATATAATGCATGGCCTGTCATTATCACAGCGCTCCTTCACGCCCTGCTGTGCCTCTCCACCTACAGCACCACACAGGCAGGCAGACACACTCGCACACACACCCTGCACCTTGTGTTGACAGTCATATACTCTACTCTAGCACTCTCACCCACGTTGAGTGTGTGCTCTCATATAGCCAGCCACATGAGTGAGAGGGAAAGACACAGAGGAAGACCAAGAGTGGGTGGGTTAGAGGGACTGAAAGTGAAAGAGACAGAGAGGGAAAACTTAGAGAGTGAAGGGTACATTCACGTAAAGACTACATTTACATGATTGTATGCATCTATTCACGTTGGGCATGAATGTGTGTTTTTTAGGGCTGTGTGTTATATGTCTGCTCTGAGAAAATTCCCTTTGTGGGTGCTGCAGTTAAACAGGCATTTGAGGTGCATAACCCCAAATAACCTTGTTCTTGTATTCATTTTCTTTACCAACTGATTCCTCTTTGCTCCACATCTATAATTAACTTGTCTTACTGCAAGTTATGTAAGAAACAGTCACAACTAAATGGTACTGAACACATTCCTCCTAAGGTATATACTGATTCTGAATAAGCTGTGTGTTTATCGGATTTTTGAATCAGTCAAGGGTACCACTGTTCCCAGATCTGCACTCTCACAGTTGGAAGGGTATGAGAATTGGCTTGGGAGCTCAGCCGGGGAGCCAGGAGTGTGGCGAATAATCCCAAACAGAGGCAGGTGTTTGAATACAATTGACACCATGCCAGACTACTTAAAGGTGACAGACACACCTGTCGGTCTCGGCGTACCGTGAGAGGAAGGTGCAGAAAGTGATATATTATAACATGCATTTACATTCAGATTCACTTACTTGTGGAGTGAAGATGTGTGTGTGTGTGCATGCAAACATGCATATGCAATCTGTCAGTTATCTGAGCTTTCTTTGCTCTTTGTCTTCGTACAGATCATTTTCTTTGGCCCTGGCTCCCTAACCCTTGCGTATGATCAAGCAGTATGTTCTCCTCCTCCTCCACACTTCATCTACAATAGGGGTCAGCAACCTTTCATCCCTGCCACCCACCACTTACACCCACAACTTTTCAGTCAGACCTGCCTCTTTGCCCATGCAAGTAAATCCTCTCCCTCATACAGACAGACCCGACATGCACAAACACAATATATTGCCCAGTATCGGTATCACTGTACAGAAAGTGTAACATTTGAGACATCCTGTAGCCTATAGCATCAATAGTGTCCTGAAAGCCTGTCCTGAAGCTGGATGTGTATTACATTCCCTACCCTTGCAATGCTTTGCTATTCATTTGTTTCATTCATTTCTTTTGTGTTATTCTGTGCAACATTAAAATCACTCAGCAAATTCAATTTGATGTCATTTTTTTATTTAGTAATAATTAGCAGAGATTATCAAATAGCTGAGTGATAAAGGTTCTCTCTTAAGTGGGACTGGGGCTATCCCTATTCTCATTTTGAAAACAAGCATTAAGCCCACTCAATCCTATTTCAATTTAATTTGCAGCACCCTCTATAACAAACAGCATAAGCCATGTGTTTAGTAAATGGCTGTGACCGTGTGTGGCTGGGCAGCAGATTTGGTGTGGGTGGGGTTGTAGAGCAATAGCAATAATGGCAGTGTATTGCAATGTTGCCTTGAATACCAGCAGTGATAAAGGTACTGCAGACAGTATCTATGAAGCCAGTCTAGACAGTCTCTCTGAAAATGAATGGCACTTTAGCTACCAAAGGGAGACCTGGCCATGCTCTCTCCATGGAGCTGCTTACAGTTTGCTGACATTTTGCTGCTAAACTAGAGATCCAACAGAAACCCAGTTTAACTGGCAGTTGCCAGGGGACAGTGCCAAAGACAACAAATTTTTGGAATGAAAAGTAATCCCCCTCCTCTTTCGCACACACACACACGCACACACACACACACACACACACACACTCTTGTCCTCCCTTTTTTTTAGCTGTTTCTACCCCATCAGACTTTGTCTCACTCGCTGAGTCTCTCTCTTCCTCTCTCTCTTCCTTTCTTTCTCTTTCCCCTCTCCTCCACCCTCAACCCCCCTTGTAAGCTACTGATCTCATAGTGTGAGAGTACTACTCGCATCAAGGGCTCGGCGTTGGGCTAATGTCACAAACTAGCGAGAGGGACTGCTACCTGTGAGCCAGTGAAGCTGAGCATGTAAAAAGTTGGAAAACTAATTTAGAAAAACAAACAAGTGAGCTGCAAGAATGGAAATCCAAAAACATGACTGTGCATCAGCAGTATGTGACATCACCGCACTTGCATAAGAATTGCTGTCACTATTGTCAATGCTAACCAATAGTGGCAGATTTGATTCTGTTTCATGTCTTTTCTTTATGTCTTTGTAATGCATGTGATGCCAACAAATTGAAACCAAAGTGTGGTTGAAAATAGAGCTGGTGCAGATGCCTCATAAGAGGCATATTATCAGATTGAGGCAGTGGAAAAGAGCGAAGATGAAACTCCCATCAGTAGACACCTAAATGTCAATGAATGACAACAACATGACACCCGCCTTAGAAAATGTCAGCCACAAGGTTTGCAGTATACCTGTATACAGTTCCACTTGTTCCCTGCTGATCTCTGCGTGAACACTTGTATGTGCAATATATGTCTGTGTGTATTTACAGAAGCAGGGAGAGACAGAGACAAAGGAAGGAACACTGTGGTAGTCTGCCATGGTCAGAGGAAGAGGAGAATGAGGTGGAGGAATTTTTTGCTTCTGCTGACTGGCTGACCTGCGTGTAATTAGTCAAGTCATATTTTTAACTGATATTGCGTAAAAGCCAGCTTAAGGAGCCATAGCTGCCCTATTTATACCCTAGGGGCTAATGGCATGTACCACTACACAGGGGGATTTCCTCCCAGAACTATACTAAGCCTGCCTTAGGCCGTACCAGTTAGGATTCACAGGGATTAACCCAGCAATACATCTCAGGCGTCACCCTCTACACTTACACTGTCCTACTCTATTCCAATCAGCTCTGTTCTTGCAATATTTACAACTCTTGCTTTTAGAAGTTGGTATATTCTGTTTATTTTGTCGCATACCCTGTTGATCTTATTCTAAATCAAAAACAGATATTTCATTATTTTTGCCAGAGAAAGGTTTGTAAGTCTGTCAAGACTGAGTACATTTGCATAAAAAATCAATCTTAGAATGACTCTTTGCGTGCATGTTTACTTTTCTCTGTACATGCAGCATACTCTGTGTGTGTTTGTGGGTGTTAATAGTAACTCCTGAGCCATAAGCCCATCCTCATAGTGCTCATCCTGTTGAAGAATGGGTCAGGGCGCCGAAGGCTGACCTGGCCCTTTGCCCAGTAAGCTATCACCCGTATCACCCTGCCCTTTTATCAGCTTAGCCCGGCTCCTTGTGGAGTAAGCCACCACACAAGGAGCTAGTAGTACCCCCCTCCTCCCTCCATCACTCCAGCTCTCTCTCTCTCTTTCTCTCTATCAATCTATCTATCTGTTGTGTCCTCTACCCCCCTCCCCTCCACTCTCCTCTACTCTCCCCTCTGTTCAGATCTGTTACATTCAGCAACAAATTTCTGCTGCATCAGACGTCCATCATAGATCCCCGCTCAGCCTGAAACGTGATCAGACACCCCATACGAGGCATCCACATAAAAAAAGGGAGGGGGGCAATGCAAAATGGTGTTTAGATTTGGTTTTTAAAAGGACCAGAAGCCAAGATGGTGAAACATGTTTTGTGTTCAATAGAAAGAATAGTGAATCCACTCTCTGAAGTTGCACCTGTGGGACCCCTTTTGCTACTTTTCACTTCCACCACTATGCTTTTTTGAGTGTGGTCTGACTCATCTGACCTTTTTTGTCTGGGCCTGACCCTGTATGTTTATGAGTGTGTGAGTATGTTTGTGATGGACAGATTAAATAGTGTAAAGCCAGAGAGAGAGAGTGAGAGACACACAGACAGACAGACAGAAACAGCAAGTATGAGAGGGAGAAAGTCTGATGGTGCCATAAATGATTGACAGACAGTATGACTCCACTGTGAGTTTGCTTGTGTTGATGTTTGTCTGTCTTTGTGTGTGAGTTCAACATGCAAAATATCAAAGTGTGCCTGCATAAGTAGAGCATAACAGTCATTTCTATATCTCTGTATTGTCGTAAACATCCTTTGATGAACCCGGTCCATACTCTATTTCCTTCTCTTTCACTCTGACTGGACTATTATGTCTAAATGTATATGAAACATAGTGTTGTGATTTATGCAGAATTATAAGTAAGATATATTGTACATTTATAAAAATTAGTGATATATGCTGATTACAGGGCAGAAGTGTCAACGATAATTAGAAGAAAGTAATAATTCTATTTTGCGTAACCATCTTTCTTTCTTTTTAATACATGAATGCACAAAGTAGGATTTATGAGTTTTAATCAAATTACTTAAAAATATCTTTATTTTTATAATGTGTTGGACAATTCAATTAAAATTACCATGTCAACTCTGACTCCTTATGAGCAATGGGTTGATTTGAAGCTAAACATGCAATGATACAAGAAGCAATTTTATTTTTACATGCTCTCAACTGTACAGTCAAATTAGTTATTAAGGTTTTTAAATCTAAAGTAAAGTACCGTAAAGTAACTTTTATAAATAAGTAAGAAGCCTGTAATTCTTGGCATATTTACCTTTTTAATTTAATATGAATTAATGTGATTTTGATATTTTCTTTATTTCATATAATCTTTATGATTGTTTTCTAATTTAATTATAGCCTACCAATTAGATATTGTTGTTACTTTTATTTGCTGAGACTGAACATTGATTACTATTCACAATGTGGCCCTACTTTCCAAAAATAGTTTAATCTTAATAAAAAAAAATTCCAGAATTAAAACAAATAGACATATTTGCTCTCTATTAATTGTGATACTTGTAATGAAACCACATGAGTACAGCAAATGCCAGAGTAGACAGCGCTCGTGCCCACACAACCTCAGTGCATATCATCTTCAAACAGCATTCACTTTGAAAAATAAGTTATTTTCACCTTAATGTCAGAGGAGACTCAATGTGGCCTTCAAGCTGATGTGTCTGTACACACCTACAAGTCTGATTAGCTTTCCATTGCATTGAGGTTGAGAAGTTAGAGAAGGTTAACCTCTAAATTACTGTTGGTCACAAGTCTACATTTTGCTCTGAGTTTGAAAGGTTGGATGAATTGCTCTCAGAAATGTGAAAGAACATAAAGATTGCTTTTTACAGTTAACCACCAATAATGATTTGATTGCTTCATTAAATCCTATTTCCCCCTGCGCTGCAATTTACATTCTCGCTCCTGTATTGCTTTTCTGTGCTGGTAATTAACATAAGCTTGTTTGAACTGAGGTTTATTTCTTTGACGAGGTGCAGACGGAGTTATTTGCATACTGTTGCATTTTCAACCTTGAGCCTGTTTGTCATTTTGTAAAAGGTTTTAATACTGACAGCTTTCTGATTTCTTGCCGTGAATGAACCACACTGCTCTCACCAATTCAGTCCTAAAAAGCCATACCAGCCATACCTACACACACTTTACTTGCACTGACTGAATCACTGAAGCAAATCATTCAGAGCTCTCCTGCAGTAGTCCTGTTAGCGTATGAGCCTGTTTGAGTGTGTGTGTGCGTGTGTGTGTGTGTGTGTGTGCATATGAAGTCAAATCAAATGTATTCAGAAAAGCTCTTTTAACAACAGGTACGTAACAAAGTGCTTTGATGAGAACAAAGGACACAAATTCAGATGAAAACTACAGATAAACAAAAAGAATGAGTATGGCATTAGTGTGTGTGTGTGTGTGTGTGTGTGTGTGTGCGTGCGCGCGTGTGTGTGTGTGTGCTTGATGGATGTGAGGTTCAGTTTTGAGTCAGAGGCAGCAGCAAAAGCCTAAGTCTGAGAGTGCATGTAGGATGAGCCTCCCACCACTCTCCCTGTCTCTCATCAACTGTCTCTCTGCCGCCCCTCCATCCTTCCCTCTCTTTTATGTGCAAACATGTCTTCTGAAAATCAGAAATATAGATTCATTTATTAGTTAATGGCTTTTCATGTTAAGAGATAAATTTAATTGTTTAAACTTATGTGGAAAGGATAACATCAGACAGTACCAAGGCAGCATAAATCATCCTGTATATTATCTGTATGTGCTGCATCCTTGAATGTTTGTGTGTGAACATTTGTGTGTGCATATGTGTGTGTGCGTGTGTGTGTGTGTGTGTGCATGTTTGTATCCCTCACAGTGATTAAAGCAAGTGGGCGGCAGCAGCAACTGGTCTGCCTGTGTGGCTCTGCATAGCAGACATGTTTCTCACTGCTAGATATTACTCATTTCCTCAGCCCTTTGCACACACAAGCACACACACACACACTCTTGACACTCACATACACAACAGACACAGAGACGAATAGCAGGCTCTCAGTTCTTTCCCTCAGATTGGTGGGCTCGCTGGTGTTATTTTATGCGTACAGAGATCAGAGGCAGTGTGTAGCTGGAGGCTGCTGATATCTGCGGGTGTTGTAACTGGCAGTGGTGCTGTGGAGGAGCAGTGTAGCACAGTGAGGAGCTGAGGAGTGGGTTGACCCTCTGGGAGGACTGGAATATGAATGACTGTCAACACAGGGACGTCTGCACAGCCCGCACTAAGGTCAGTGTTCACATCACATGACAACAACTACCAACTCCATCAACCTGTCTGCCTGCTCCTCAATTCTCTAACTGCCCTTTTGGATTAAAAAAGCTGTTGCTTTTAGCACTATTGGACTATCAACTGATGTTTCTTTGATAACAAAATAGACAAAACTAGAGAGTAATATTCTTTAGTTCTGTTTTGCAGTCATGAGTATAAAGGTATGTCTGACAGTTCTCCCGAGAAATGCATGTAGAGAAAAGGCGGGATGAGGGGAGCTGTACAAATAGGTATGTCTAATTTGACAATTTGAAGAATGTAACCACTTTACATTTTAATATGCAACCATAACTAACTGTTTTAGACCATGTTTTATTTTTATTCGTATGAAGCACAAAAAATTTAATCAATGTTTTAGATAAATAGCATTTGTGCTTACGTAGCAAGTCAAAAGTCTTGAGGAGTATTTCATTGGAAGGAAGGTGTAATATCATTATGCCCGTGATGTGTCAGTTTTGATATATTTAAACTCTATAGCCACAGTAGCTCCAGCTAAACTCCAGCTCTGTGTGCATGTCTGCACAGTGTAGGAGTATTATGTTAGAAGACGTTTCTCTGCAAACTCCTCCACATGCACAATTGTGTTCTTTGTTTTCTTGTACTTTTTTGGCAAGTTTATATTAGGTCTACTTTGACAACCTTTTTCATAAGGGCTGTCGAAATGACACTGAGTCATTTGAGGACAAAAACTGAAACCAGATTTTTGTCCTCAAAAAGAAATCTGGATTCTAGTTTAGCTTTTCCATGTGGGACGCATTCAATAGTTGTTGCTTCTTAATTCAAAAGTTGTTGCTTCTTGTAGTTTTTTCTTTTTATTTAATACTGATGCTATGTTGATCTTATGATACTGAACTGGCTCTCACATTTAATAGATTTATGAGATAATCATAATTAATTAATTAAAAATAATTAATAAAAAATATTGATAGAAAACTATAAATGAAGATGTGAATGGATTACATAAGTAATGATTTCCAATATAATAATTCAGCCCACAGAACAGCGTGTTATCATTTAGCTGAACTGAAACTCCTAAGTTGCACTAACAGGAACATGTTCATGTTCATGTTCATGACCTAATAATTGGCTATCATAGACATTCCCCGTATTCTACTCCATCACACCTGTCCTGTCAGTGTCTGGGACATTGAATCCCCCATCCTCTCACTGCTCAGTTTTCATTTTTCCACTCAGATGCACAAACAGCTTGCTCCACTCTAACACTTATTCTGTTTTTGGACCAAGTCACTTGATGAGCAACAGTTTACCCGCCTCTCCGTGGAGTATCCCCATCCAACCTCTTTAACTGACTGGATGTGTGTGTGTGGACACAGTTGCCATGGTGACAGTGGGGTGGATGGTGAGACGGCAGGGAGTTGGTAAGCTGTTGAGACAGACATGCGAGTGAGTGCGGGGCTGACTGGCAGCATGGTGTTGTGGTGTTGTGGCAGCCGACAGAAGCGGCGATGGTGGTGGTGGTGGTGGTGGCGGAGGGAACAGCTGGGCTGGCGGCGCGGCAACCATCACTTCAAAAGAGCTCATTTAAAACGTTTGGAGAAGAATTAGTAGAGCTCCCCCGCACTTCTCACTGAATGAAACAAGGCTGCAAAATCTCTGACACATTCGAGGACTCAAACACAAACACACACACACAAAGACCTAAACAAATAAACACATTCACACATTCCTCCCAGAAAGAAAAGTTACACACGCACACACACACACACACACACACACACACACACACACACTCACACACACATTTCCCCACACCCCTGCTGTGACACATAATTAATATGCAAAGACACATATCCTGTATCCACAACAACTGGTGGTAATATCAACAGTGTTTCTGTCAGCTTTTGGGTGGGTGGTGACCAGCTTTGCCTATCACTGGGGGAGTAAGTACAGCCGCCCTGAGGGAGTATTTGTGTGTCTGTTGCTGTCCGTGTGTGTGTCTGAAAGAGAAGGGGTGGGGGGTGCTAGTAGTAGGCTTATATAGAATACAGAGAACACCCGGGGGTGTCGTGGGGGTGGTTCATGAAAGTGGTACAAAAACATATCTACATATTCCAATCATCCCCTGAGAGTCAGAGATGAAAACTCTCCTGCTGTGAGTGCTGTGTGTGTGTGTGTGTGTGTGTGTGTGTGTGTGTGTGTGTGTGTGTGTCTGTGTGTGTCTGTGTGTGTGTTTTACACACATACTTCACTGCCTCTGAACTTCATTGGCTGCAAAATATATTTTTAACCCACATGTGGGAGTAATGTGTTTGAATGAAAAGAGTAAGTTGGGTAGTTTCAATCCCACCGCAGTGCAAATAGGTAATGACTAATTAGTGACAGCTATCAAAAATTTCAAACCTTTTTAAAGCACTTTATATGAGGGAGTCACTGGCTGATTTCTCTCCATCTGTCTGATGCAGCTGAATGTTTGTTTGCATGCCTGACCAGACAGTGAAGTATTAACAACAAGTGATGCCAGGACCCGACAGACTGTTCTTTCTCTATGCTCACTCTTAATCTCCCTTACTTCTGTTTCTGTCCTGTCCTTCCTTTTTACCTACCTTATCTCTGTTTCTGTCCTCTTTCATCCTCTCTGTAGGTGAGTGGTGCTTCAGTAAAAAAGAATCAACAGTGATCTGAGAGTGATGCTGTGTAGCAGCCTTCCCCTCTGTCTGCGCCCCTCGTTCTCCCGTGAGGCCCATGTGACCTAGCCTACACCCACACACAGGGGGCCCCCACTGCCGCTGGAGCCCACCCATGAATCCCAGCCCCGACCGCGGCAAAGAGTGCCTCCCTCCCAAGAAGAGGGAATCTCGGCAAGGATCGACAGATCACCACGTCCCTCTGGATGAGTTTAAACCCCCTGTGCCGCTCCGAAGTCGGTCCAGCACAGGGGGAGGGGAGGGAAGCAGGGAGGCCAGCGACAGGGACCGAGCTCTGATTAACCCAAACCTCCATCTCCTACATACTCCTCCACCCCTTCCTGCTCCTGCACCAGGCCTCCCGCTGCCCCTTCCATGGCACCTGAGTTACTCCCCCTCTGTCTCTCTCCCACTTTTCCCAGGTCAGGTTAGTGAGAGGAGGGGCTCAGGGTCTCCTGCTTGGAGAGATGACCCTCTCTCTACAGCCCTGCCCCACCACTCCAGGTGGCTTAGTAGAGAAGGGCCCCTCTCCTTGCCACCTTCACCATCTTCCTCCTCCACTTCTTCCTTTAAGACTCCCTTCCCAGCAGATTCTAGAGAAATGTGGCCCTACATTAACAGTGGGCGGCGAGACAGCAGCTCCTCTCTTTTCTCCCCCTCGTACTTGTTTAGTCACCACTCTCTCTACCCTCAAGATTCAAGCTTAGTTGAAGCCAGACACAGGTACCTGGGCAAGAGGCCCAACGGCCTGGATGGGCCAGGCAGCAGGACTGCCTCAACCTCCAGGCCTCTCCTCACAGGAGAATATGGGAACGATAGCAGCAGAACCAGGCTGGACATCAGTCCACACAGCTCCCATACCAACGGTGGACGGAGACCTCAAGAGGATCTAACATCCCGTGTCCATTCTGGAGGGCCATTTTTGTCAGACTCTCAAGCTCAGGAGGGCCCTGAGCCACATTCCTCACTGCAGGACAGACTTCCGCATGGGATAGTTAAGGCCAACTCCAATTTACTTTCCACCAGTCCCCTTCCCCTGGGACCAGTCCCCAGGGCAGGTAGAGGAGGACTATTGGACCCCTTAGGGGCTACACCAGCTGAAGCTCAGATCTACTACTCTTTGGGATCGGTGTGCCACCCCAGCCCTCAGGCCCAGGCCTACCCACTCTACAGCCCCTCAGGAACACCTCTGTACAACCTGCACAGGGAGCCAGGCTCCAGGCAGCACAATTTAAGGAACTCACCGCACTCACCCCTGGGTCTGCCTAACAGCCATGACAGGTCGCAAAGAGACCGGGAAAGAGACCAAGAAAGAGACAGAGAAAAAATCCTACAAAAGGACAGGGAACGAGGTAAAGACAAAGAGAAGCACCTACAACATGACAAAGACCAAGAAAGAGATAGTGAGCGTGAGAGGCGACAGAACCGAGAAAGAGACAGAGGGAGAGAGTTATCTCCTTCCCATCTTCACACCTCACCCCCGGGCCTTCACTCATCTCCCCCTGCGCTCCTACCTCACTTCACCAAGGGTTCTCTGATTGAGTTGGCCAGCGGGCGGTTGAAGCGGGTGGAGGAGCTGCGGACAGAGGACTTCCTGAGGAGTGCAGATACCTCTCCGGAGTTCCACCTCAGCACCTGCACTGTGCTGCTGATTTCCCCCAGCAGTACACAGGGCTTCAGCCACCTGCAGGTCCACCTCACAGACCGCAACACTCAGGTCAGCTTTCTCTTTAGATACATGCTTCAGCTTACACTCTTATATTACAACATTATCAGAAATAATTAAATGAATAACTGCATGGCAAGATTAGTGTTGATGCAAATCAACACAGTTTAGGCTGTAGTAGCCTTGATCTTCTCATATGAAAATACATGACGGACATGAGATACCTCATGGTTGAGTGTATAACAATGTTGTGGTTTTGTGTAGGAGTTACTGAAGGTCTTGGTGGAGTACCCGTTCTTTGTGCAGGACCGAGGCTGGTCTTCTTGCTGTCCCCAGAGAACCACACAGCTGTATGGCCTGCCCTGCCGCCAGCTCATGGAAGGGGATGTCTGCCTGGCTCTCACCCCCACCCCCACCCAAACCCACCGGACACACACGCGTACCAGCTCCAGAGCCCATCGCACGCAACTCTCATCCAGGGCTGCAGGAGAGTCCAGCAGCTCGCACAGGGAGGAGATGCCGCCTCCCCCTCCTCCTCCCCCTCTTCCTCACCACCCACCTACTACCACACCGGCCCCTCCACGCTCTTTGGCTGCAGACCCTCCCGCTCAGGAGCAGCCGCGTCCACGCAAACGGCGCTGGTCTGCCCCGGACACCCTTCCCTCACTTGGAACTGATGAAAGCCTCCTGGATTTACCTCATGGCTCCAAGCTAATGAAGTGGCAGTAGAAACTCGGATATGCATATGAAACATGCATACTTACTGTACACACACACACACACACACACACACGCAAGCACATACACACCCTCCTTGTCTCTATTGCACCCATCAAGACAAAGAATTGAGAGACCTCAAGGCAGGGTTGCAGGGAAGGAATAAAAAAAAAACTATAAAACACACAATTTACGGGTGTCCACACTGCTGCCCAAAATATTAACCTTGTCCAACCTAGGCTAGCCCTTATTGCACCTTTCCTTCCCTTCCCTTTCCATTCCTTTCCTTTCCTTTCCTGTCCACAACCTTACCTAGCACAGCCCTGAAAGGAGCAGCATTTGAAGGATCTCTGGATGGCTCCTTAAAGATACACATAAGACATTTAGTGAGACAATCAAGCACTTGTCTGTGTTCACTCTGTTTTTGTAATGGTTGTCCCACACACCTACTTACTGACAGTGTTTTCCGCAGGGTATCAATTTTCAATCAGTGTTTTGAAGACACTATTGAAGAAGTGCAGATATATATGAAAAGTTGACTATATATATTACATTACAAATGTTATATACAGTAAATATGCTAAACAGATTTAATGCAATCTCTCTGTCAATTTCGCAATGCATTTTTGTTTTCTTTCTTGCTTCTGAGCCAATGCCTACGTGTCGGCCTGGGCAGGCAAGGTGAATGTATGAGCAACTCTTCGCCTTTTTTATTCTCGTCACTGGGAGTCATTTCACACATTTGTTCGTCAAGGCATTACCCTCCAATATGTTCTTAACATTATCTCTGACAAAGGGAGAACACTAATGAAAACTGCGTAACAGACAATCCCACCCACACAGACAGGTCTGTGCCACATCGCCTCGACACTCATGGTGTTTTTCCATTAAAAACTGAATGATGGAAAGAGTAAAAAGTGCAGTATGGCTGAAGAGTAATGGTGCTAATAACACGTTGGAACATGATGCTTTGTGAATACTCTTGACCCCTGTGTACTGTACGCTTCTGTTCCCATCTCATTTTTTACGTACTGTATATGTTTGAAGGCAGGGAAAATGATGAAAGTATTTTAAACTCAGATACGGGTATCTCCTCTGATTCAGCACACACTCTCACTTTAGTTTTTGTGTTTGTTTTTTTTAAATTTTATTTTCAAAAAGAGAACCTTGTTGATTTTTCTTTTTAAATGTTATAGCAACAAAATGTATATTTTTAAAAAATTGTGAATCTGTTATATGATGTTCGCTAGAAATAAAGGAAAAAAGCTTTATAGATTTATGAAATGTGTCAATTTATTCTCTGCATGTGTTGTAAAGTACTATATGTTTAAATTATCATTTAATACATATACTGAATATGGGGTTAACATAGTTAAAAAAAATGTTTGTTTTAACAGTAGCTAATAACTCCTGCCAATTTAGCTGCATGGTGGATGTGAAAAAAATCAATATAAGGTAAAAAGAATAAAGGACATTACTTTCCCTTTATGCATTGCTAATAGGTCTACAATGCACCACCTTCATTGTTTCTCGATCATATTTACATCTCCACTGATGATATTCTGTATTCTTTGCTCTGCTCTTAGGATGTCTTTCATGATGATGACAGGAAAGGAATAAAGTTTCTGTAATCCGCTTGTATATTGTTCATGGCTACCCTGGTGCAGGGAACCTTTCCCCATCTTCCTACATCTTCTCACCCTCTGTGTTGGAGTTGAGACCTGGACGCATATCTTCAATCTCACCCAAGTTGAATCTCTGCAGCAGTTCCACTGCAAATAAGGGCACCACCTGGCACAACAGGACACAGAGTAGTACATAATCAGTATGCTTAGGAGGACCTCTACTGGTGGCTTAAAATACTACCGCAGAGAGCATTTACACAGCAATATTTTTTAAGTATTGTTAAAAGTATTGTTGATTATAGAGTTTATATACTTTTCAACATGTCATAAAAAGCACATATAACTTTAGGTAAGTCCAACCTGATGGTGTTTGCATTTGAGAAATGTATGAGATAGATCCAACCTTTGACAGCAAATCATACCGACACATGTTCACATCACTCTAGTGTAAGTGTAACTCTGTGTAACACAAATTTTAATGAAAGAGAGAAAAATGTTTGGTTGCCTCACACTCAACTGTAATTGTGATTTCATTCTACCAAGAAGGACAGATGAATGTGTACCTGATGTACCTCAGAATGTTGAACATTTTCTTTAATATGATAAAATAGAAATTTTAAAGGGAGTGGCAACAGTGTTGTCCTTGATTTACAAGGCAAATATATAATCAAAAATTGAAATATGACACGTCTACAACCACAATCTAAACATATGCATGCAGGGTAAATGTGGAAGAAAAAATCTTTTCTTGTCTTTTTTTCAACCCACCTGAGCCATGATCAGCTTCTTGGTTTTAGGTATGTTGGGGTCTGGATATTCTTCTCCAAAGCAAAGCTCAATCTCATAAGAAGGTGTAGATCCCTTCCCCTGTAAACAGCTCTGGAGGTCTGAACACAAACATTTTATATTGGAAAATTCTTATTGGATCGTATAAACATATTGCCTCTTTACATAGGCCAATGATGTGACACAATCTGCGTGTCTCATGCACTGACTTACCACTGAGAAATGTGGGTATATCAAGCAGTTTGAAGGTCTTTTCTCGCTCCAGTTTGTTGGGTCGGTCAGTGTGTGGGGCCATGGGCCCACTCCAGTACACCCTGCCCTGACAGAAACGCTTGATGAACACCCCATCTGGGGCCACCCATAATAGCACACCCCTCTCCAGGTGACAAAGAAGTCGGTTCATTGCTTCGGCCATGCATGACGGCAGGGATACGGAGCCTGGGGAAGGGAAGGAGAGCTGCTGGGCAGTGCAGGGGCCGTAGATCCGTTCATTTCCCAAGGGGACACAGCCCTGCAGGATGAAGCACCCATCTGGGCTCTTGGTGGTCACTTTCATCACCCTCTGGCCGTGGTACAACAACATCACCTGCATACGAAGGTCTGTCCACAAAAGAATGCAACTTGTGTTCTAGGTCATACAATGCAAAGGCCAGTGACATTTTCAGTTGGTTTTGTTCCTGTGCATAATCCCATAAATGTTCTTACCTGATATAGTAAGTGCAGGGCTGAAGAAGGTAATAGGAGCAGGGCTGTGACTGTGAGGTTTCTTTCCTGTGAGCTCACAATACATGTGCTCCCTCAGCAGACCCTCTAAAGCAGAATAGCGATCAGTACTTTCTCAATGCTTTACTGTATATGTACCTGAACATTGCAATTCCTAGAGACATACCACTAGCATGCATGCCAATTATCTCGCATAATGTGAGGGGACACAAAAAAGGGCAGACAACACTTCAGCTACAAGTGTTGTCTGCCCCACTTTAGCCAATTTAGCAACCCATATCAGGTAAATGGACAAATACTATCAGGCTCTATTTGGATTGCTCAAATGGGATCCAAATGCCAGGCCATTACAATACTATGCCCACATGTATATTTAGATTTGATAGATTAGATTTTATTGGCCATTTGATGACTTGATTATTGCAGCTTTCTATTCTTTGCATTGAGGGTTTCAGCTAGACTCAACTTAATTGTTGGGGGTTGTAAAGCAAAATAGTTATAGACTACTGCCTTTCTGAAATTTATGGACATGATCCCCCATAATTATTCTATAGAAGAAGTACCGGTTTGTTTGCATAACTCTTACCAGTCAATGGTTTCTTTTCATCTTCTTCTTTACTTGCTTGACATGATTCCTTTTGATAATGAAACTACAGAAACAGAAACCAAAATTAGGTGAACAAAGCAAGAGGTTTAAAGCAATTTTTTTAAAGTATCAGGTCCTTTTTTTTATAAGATCAGATCAGTTTAAACTGATATCCCCCCAAAAGTGTTTTTTCCTTCAGCAAGGAGACACTGTTGTCCACTACAGTGTAAAGTGTACAGTTTGTACAGTGTATAGTCTTTAGATGCAGGTAGCTCAGAAAAATGCTTCCACTAAAAAAAGTCCCTCAGAACACTAATCAATACATGATTAAATCCCCTATACATAGGATTTCAACATTTCTGAATCAGGTGACTCATTGTGGTAATACCAAAAAAGACTAAATAAGCTAATTTGACACAGAGACAGTGAAAATAAATGGTCTTCTTCACCTAACCTTTTCACTGGAATTTTTGAATAAAAACAATGTATGCCATTGTAAACTGATTTTCATTGGTTTTTCAAACTCCAAATAAACACTGATAAAAACAAAGAAATCCCAGAAATAATTAGCCCTATATTTATAAGAAGCCGATTGCACTCACGCAGAGTTTCTTAGCATGAGGTGACTGAAGTAAACCTCTCTTAATTGTGTCCACTGTAAGAACAGTAGGCTAAATGACCCACTGTCAATTATTAGTTCAGTGTTAGTTTCTCATTGTATATCTTATTGGTTCTTTGTTTTTAGAATACCTGTTTGTCCATAAAACCAAGGCTTTTTGGAGACCTCTTAGCCTGGATGATCACTTGATCCTTTGTCTCAGGAGACTCTGTGAAGTGGGAACAAAAATGAGAGCAAGTGAAGGACTCAGATATTTAAAGTTACAGAGAAATCCAAAAGATAAACCAATAATTAATACAACAATCAGGTTTTTTCATATTGGTAAAAAGCTGATGGAAGAATGACAAAATGGTAATAAATTTGAAAACCTTTGTTCATTATGTAAAACAGCATTTCATTCCTTGTTTAATTTGCTTTGGTTCGCCTTTTAGGAGTATAAAATGGACACCACTGCTAAGCAGCATAGATATAATCACTAAGACGAAAAAAAAGGAGCTGTTTTCTTAGTTTTCACCTGCTGGCCTGGCTGGCACATTGTTGTGTTGGATAGAGTAGACTTTATAGGGTTCAGTGATGTCCAGCTGGTTGCGTTCAGGGACCTCTTGGAAGTCTGTGCTCTTGTTGAGTGCACAGCGGAGGCGGGTCTTCCACATGGTGGGGTCCGCTTTGTCCCTCCCCTCCCTGTACTTGCCCTTGTACACAGCCCAGGCCTGAAAGTGACAATTGAAACAAATAAACATGATTTAATGAAAAAATAACTGGGGAAATCACGAACTACTGGTTAAACACATACATTTCAGTACACAATATTATTTTGCAATTCATTGATTAGCAGTGTCATTTTCCCTTTTCCCAATTTATCCCTGAAATATATGTAATTAATTATATTTAACCAAATCTATCCAGAGCATTGTGAAAGCAGAATACTGTAAGAAAATAATGACTTACTTAATTTTAAAAATATAAGTCACCAATCAGTCTTGAAATTGTGAGTTTATTGTACTTTTACTGAATAAATTGTTCAATTTGTCTCTTAATTTCTGAAACCTAATGATAAAATGTGAAATGAATTTACTGCATAGACTTTGACATTTGACTGAATATTAAATGCCTTTAAGTGAATGAAACCAGCAGAATTAGAATCAACACACAGGTAGAACAGTCGTTTCATTCATTCATTCACTCAAGCTTGCCTGTCTCCTGGTGACTAATAAACATTGAAGTATCAGCAATCTCAAATCTCAAATCTAGAAGTACTTATTCTTACACTGTTGTTTCTTGGCCATTTGAAACCACTGACACTATTGCAACATGATAACTGACCAGGATTCAAAGGAATTTTTAGTTGCACAGAGTTGGGCAGTAGTAGCCTACAAAGCATTGATAGTAAGTACTTCAAAATAGTTAGGCAATTAATGTTGCTTCTGTGTGCGAGATTAAAAAGAGAACAATAACAAGACAAGGAACAGGCTGGACTATTAGGCTTCTATGTTTTACTTTAGGCTACTGGCTGAATTATAAACCGAAGTTGTAGCTCAACATCGTTCAGTGCACAAAGATTTTATCTTATATTTATGGACATGTTATATGCCTCAAATAAATGAATACATTTAGCCTAGCTAAATAGGGAAATATTGGTTTTTTTTTCCAACTGACTTCAACAGTCAAAGTGGATCAATTTCTTCCTCATAATAAATTCAAAACAGCCCAGAACTGAATTCACAAGAATCCACATGATATGTTTTAGAATTTGAAACAAACTGAAAGTGTTCACCTTGAAGAGAGCTGCATCTGCCGTCTGTTTGTAGTCCTTCTTAGCAGCGTGCTTCCACGGGATCCTGAACATCGTTTTGTCCTCATCTTCCCAGCATAGTCCTTCATATTTCCCACTCTCTATCTGGGCTATCAGCCACTCTTTCATGTGCATCTTCGCTCCTTCTTCCATCTTCAACACAGACTATGTCTCTCAACCGGAACAAAACGCACTCTACATGTGCAAAGTGGCTCGAACACTTTAATCCTGTCCCCGCGTTGCAAACGGAAAAAAACATCAATATTTTATTCGGATACGGCTCTAGCTTCGAAAATGACTTTAAGCACAATAAAGCTGCCTAATAATATAATGAAGTGTATAAAAGTTATAGCCAAACAGTCCTCGTCGCAAACTTAAATGCAGAAGTCCTTACTAAAATTAAGTGCGCTCGTAGGGAGCGAAAGCGAAAGTTTTCAGCTCATTTGATACTTTCGGTTTCCCCCTTCTTGCTGAGTTGCAGCGAAAGTTTAAGCATTTCCAAGTAAGGTGCATGAGGGAGGGTGATAAACGAGCATATCACTGGGTTCCAAATCAGTTAAAGACTGTCTTTTTGCAAAAATACTTCATAAACAGCCAAGGCTGACACAGTTCCAAATGCCATGCGTTTGTTAAGGTCTAAATTAGAATCAATTGTATGTTGCCAGAAACCAACATAAACCCTTTATAATATGTCACTGATCACAAAACTCATATTCCTTATGATATTAAAGAAGAAGGAATCAGTGAATAATGACGAACAGACAGCTAACCACTACAGTCCACAAAACTGCTGAATAAAATTATGTTTTCTTAAGTGGGGAATTCTCGTTTCATTTGCCCCCACTGGAATCAGCACGTGGGCAACTGGACAGTACCCGCAAACATTAAATACATAAAATGACGACCACACAAACACACACACAGATGTAGGCTAGCCTACTTGTAAGAATCATAACGAAACGTTCATCTGAAAATGAAAGTATGTGGGTGTAAGGGTTTTTTTTCTCATGGACTCCTCCTCTTCCTCACAGGGTTCATGATGCAGACTGAAGGTGTAGTCATTTCTTCAGCTCTGTTAATGATACTGAGGGGGCAGACAATAAAAATCCAAAGTTCATATCGATCAGAAAGATGTATAAATGGTTCACAGCATTACATATCGATGTGTACACAAGCACACTGTATCCCCAGCAGAGGGCAGTGTACGCCTGTGCTGCTGCCCACTGCCACACAAAGCGATGTGTGTTAATTAATCGACCAATCAACCGTGTGTTACGAAATTAACATGCTGTAAAATCCAGGGCTCATCTAAATTCAAGTGTCAGTTAGAAAGTATCTCAAAAACAGCTGGTTTGTCAGTCAGTGGTACTGTTCACTGGTGGTGCTGGTGTTAATGGGAGTTTGGATTTGTTTAAGGTAGTGGAAAACATGATGCCAAAAGCCTGTCTCCTAACAGCCTGCAGATTGTGTTACCTGCACCAAGTGACCAGAACAACATTAGCCAGGCAGAAAAGAATCCCTGATAAAATCCAACACAGCACTCTTATAATAAACACTTTAGGAAACTACAACTTTTAAAGGTTATATATACTTTCTTTCTGTATGGCATATGTTTTCTCCTCTGTATAAGCAATTGGGTGAGAAAAATATTAGAAATAACTTCCAATCTAACAAAACCACACAACCAGCCTAAAAATGACCATAAAATGTAGTTCTCTCTTATGCAGTGTCAACAATTAAAAAGACTGATGATTGATCATTAGTACATGACTGTTGTATTGGATTGTATTGCAACCCAAGAAGAATGAGCCTCACTGTTCATTTTGTGTTTATTTTTTGGTATTGTGTATTTCTGGATTTGCACGTTGTTGATATTGTATATTGGAACACTTTATATTAGCAGTTTTTCCTACTTTAAACTGCAACTGCTGCACAACAATTTCCATCCAGTTAAATAAAGTTCTATCTATTCTCTTATCTTATTTTACTAAAGCCTTCCAAAAGTGCTTTAAGTATGTTCTTTCATGTCAAAGGCACTAAATTAGACACTCACACATGCACAGAATGCAGTTCTTACTATACTGTATAATGTCAATGTCAAATACCATGCCCTTTTTTATTTCAATAGCAAATTTCATTACAATACCAGTGTGCTTTATGCTGAAATACATGCGCAAACATCCACCCACCTAGACCGAAAAAAACCCACATCCACCCCACATGCAGAAACCACAGACAGGCATGCACACAATAAGTAATCATAAGCCTGAGAAAACAGAAAAATTTTCAGTTTGCTTGTGAATGTGGAAACACTTCTCAGGCAGATCTCAGGTCAGCATGTAAAGGATGTAGCTACAATCCAAGCAAATATTTGTGCAGGAACAAGCAAGAAATTGTAGTGCCAGCATGTGTTCCCCCTTCAGCTTCGCAATTTGATTCTGCTTTTCGTCTGGATTAAACAACACATCTCAAGGTGGTTTTGTTGCTTTTCTCCCAGTTTATTGTTGTACCAGTTCAGCAGTAAAGCATGGCTGAGACATCGGAGCACACTGTAGAACATATTAGCCAGCTCTCAATAAATAGACCTTTTAAATATGACAGATTGTATTACAGCAGAGGAATAGAAACCTGAAAATGTCTTAACACACAGAACAAGAGGCTTCGTACAAAGCTCCCTCTCTCCCTCTCTCTTTGACAGTTCAGCTGATTGTTGCTATAAAACATGCGTCAGGTATACATAACAGCTTCGACTGATGAAATGTGCAGACATTTCCACAGGTCCAAGATGTCACAAATTGCCTCTCACCATCAGCGTACGTGTACACATGAGGCAGAGAGGAAGCGCATCGAGTTTGAACTCAACGCTCATGTCAAAGTAGTTTTCTGTCAACTTTGTTTTCATTTCCTCAGAGTCTGTGTGTACAATAATGTGAAAGAAAACAGGCAGCATTACATACAGGAGAAAACACAAACCCAGGTGACATTCCAGGAAATAAATACACTTCTTGTTTGTTTTAAAAAAAATTATTTACACAGTATTGTACACAGAAGAAATTCAGAACATCCACCCGGGTCTCTTGGCCATAAAAAAAAAAAAAAAAGTATATATATATATATATATATATATATATATATATATATATATATATATATATATATATAAAAATATAATATATATAATATAATCTACAGTAAAATTAACTACAATAACAATAATTGAAATAAACTAAAGATTGTTGACTGTGAATGAATATACAGTACAATCACTGCTTTTAATGTCTCCTATACACAGTAGAAAGCACAAACATGAATGTGTGTGTGTGTGTGTGTGTGTGTGTGTGTGTGTGTACTTTGATCGATATTCCTATTCAGCCACTCAACATTGCGTTTACTTCAGGACAACCTTGAAAACGTAACGAGAGTTTCTTCCACACTGGAACTCTCAGAATGATCATAAAATACGTGTGCGTGCACTATATCATGTCATCCATTCAAAAAATTTTAGTTGGTGCCTGACAGCAAGGAAAAACCCTCTCTAGTGATGTGTGTGTGCGTATGTGTGTGTGTCTCTGTGCGAAGATGCCGACAGTTTAGTGGCAGCCACAAGCTCTGACCACCATGTTGCGGTACTTCTTGAGAATGACGTTGGAGCTGTCGTCAAAGTAGAGCACTGAGATAGCGTGGAGCTGCGTGGGGGCACAACAAGGCTTAGGAACCGTCTCAGGGTTGATAAAATGAACCTGGGAAGAGGAGGAGGAATTAAAATGTTGAATTCATCATTACAACATGAATGAGTAATGACAAATATCCTCTACAATAAAATCCCCAACCGTTTTGGATAATTAAATACAGTAGTTCCAACAATGGAAACATTTTCCTGACAGTTGATGAAATGATTAGACTCTTAACATGACTGCTGGGTTTTTGTTCCCTGCCTTCATGGTTACTCACAAGGGTTTGCACAATGGCATGGTTTGTGGCATTCATGTAGGAGTTCAGCGGGAAGGCGCACTCTCCCTCACAATAGTACGCCGCATATCCTTCTGGAGCTATGATCCAGTCCTAAGACCAGGGAGGGAGACAGAGAGAAATGGAGAATTGGGAAAATGGTATAGTGCGCTGAAAACCAAAATACCGGGAGTGAGGAAGTGTGAGAGTAAGATAAAGAGATCGAGACAGATGAATGTTGAAGGATCAGAGAGGCCACATAGCCAGCAGAGTCAAGCAAAATATGCCTTAGACACAATGAAGTTCTTTCGTCAGGGGTTTTCAAAGTCTGACACTGTGGGTGTCCACCCTCCCTTAGGCAAAATTCAAGACAACTTGATTCAGACCCAGGGGAATAAAAATCTTACGCTTATTTCTCTGAGCATATGATCCAAAATGACTCAAAGACTGCATGTTGTGTGGCAGCTGGACAGTAAGAGTAGATTTTTGGTGACTACATCAAGCTGAACCTGTAAAAGTGTGGTGGACTTGTCCCCTGTGGAAATATACACCCTTGGATTTAAGTATTACGTGGACTGATTCTAGTGTTTATTATTTATCATGATTCTGGGTTAAAACCAGCAACCAGGAGGGTCTGAGTAAGGCTTCTGTTGGGCCAAGCAATTTTGGCTACCTGGAGAGGAATGTTTTTCGTACCTGCCACCCCAAGTCTCTGAAACTGACGTAGAGCTCATGCTTCTTACACGCCTGCTTCTGATCAGTACTGCTGTTTTCTGTGGAAAAGGACAAAAAGACAGAGAGAGATCACACTTCAGTACATGTGCTACTATCCCATGCAGCTACAAGAGTAACTATTTACTGTAGTCAGAACCCACATTAGGCAAATATGATAAAGAAGAGCCAGTATTCTCATACAAAACATTCACATTTAAACAATGGCTGAAGGACTACAGCAGCAGTTTGGTAATTGTTTCAAATGAATGGGCCACCCTGCTTAGAGGTCACTCTGCTGGGCTTTGAGTTTCCACTGAATGAAACAGATGTGCACACAGTCGGCTCGCCCTTTTTTTCATAACTCAACACATTATTTATTCTCTCTTCTTCCTCTTCACCCATTTCAACATTTCTTTTCCCCTTTACCCCATCTGCGTGTTGAAAAAAAAACAACCTGTTTTCTATCTAATGATATCTCTCGCTCTTCTTCTGGTGACCTCTGGGACTCTGTGGTACATTAGTTCCTGAGAGTGGTTCACATTGGAAATGATGATGAGCAACTGGTTCTCATCAACCAGTTAAGGACCACTGCTATCCAAAGTTACAAACAGGCTCATTTGGCCCATGTGTTGTGGCCCCGGTTGCCCCACAGCACACCGCAGATGTGTTCCGCCATAAAAGCCTGCGCTGCCTTACCTCCATGCAGGGAACTTGGCCCCAACTGCTCTGTAATGCTTGTGTAAATAAACAAGGACAGCAGAGGGATATTTGTGGCTCAGGCATTACAGTCTAATGTTTCAGCGCTTCACATAAACACAGCCCTCTCACACCTCTAAAACAAAGGCCCTCAGCATGCATCGCATGTTTTGTCGTGCAAGGATCACATCGATTCCAATGGCATGCTTTTGGTGGTTCCAGATATATTGTATTATTGTGGATGCTCGTGAGTGTTTGCATGTATGTGTTGGCCATTGTACTATAAAAATATAGAGGATTCTCATCTGGGCTGAACGGTCATCTGTATCCCATTCCATTGATTCCTCACATAGCCAACAAAAGCCAACAACACAACAACATAAATCATCGCTCACTATATATACAAAGCACATACACTTTGCGTGTTTACCTGCAACATTGGCCACTCTGAGTGCCTCTTGGCTCTTTGCCCCTTTAGAGCCTTTGTTGTTACGTGGTTTGGTCCCCCCTGTCGCTGAACGGATGCTTCGCAGGTGCACCTCAGTGGCTTTGAAGAAGGCCACCATGAAGGGCTGTTTATTCTGAGGCCCACTCCGACCAATCAGCCCTGCCACACGAGGATTGATGCTCTCTCCTGTAGTGGGAGACAGAGAGAGCAGTAAAACAGGTGTTGCCGTCACAGAAATCTAGATTTTATTCATACACAGCGATGTATAAGGAGAAAGGGAATGCTTTTGAAATCAAATAAATATGTTCCCACTTGATGTGCCTGTGTTTATTATGCATGTGTGTGGTCCTCTCTTTCCTCACTTAAACCACTTTCGTCGTGTCTATAATGCTGCATTCAGATTTACAAATGAGCTTTTTCTCTGTAAATTCCTTTCCCTTTTTCCCAACCCTCCTCAACCTCTGAAATGCCAAGAACAAACGTAGCACTGAACATCAAAGCCTCTCTACTTGTGTTTGCGTGCGTGTATGTGTGGGTGTGTTCGTGCATGTGCACTCCAGCAATGTCTATCTAGTTCTCACTCAGAAGAATGTGTGTCAGATCAGCGTCTGGTGGTAAATCAAGGCTTCTGGTCGCCGCTGGCGACAGGATGTCCCGTGAGCCTGTCTGCACACGCTCACCCATAACCCTTCATACCCATTCTAACACACAAACACACTCATGGATACAGCCTCTCCAGCAGCCCCCTCCCATAACGCGAAAGCAAGTCTGTTTTCCTCACCTAACATGTAACATCCTGCCATCCTGTGAGAGATAATATTCTCAAACACGCTCTTGTACTTCACACTGTTTGTTGATAAAAGTTTTCCGCAGACTAACATCCAAGCCTTGTGATGACAAACGCCTGCTGAGATGTTATCCTTAGGATAACGCAGCATATTTTCTGCATGCCCTCTAATGATGTTGAGGGTATGACGGATGAAGACGGGGATGAATGACTGATGATGAATGATGAGGAACAGGGTTTGATTTATCTCTGCTGTGTACACACAAACAATGACTTGACTGATTCTTTTGCCTTTCAGAGAACGGCCATGATGTAGGTGTAGTATAAAAAGGGGAATGATTCATCTTTATGGTCATTTATCTGGTTTCTCATCACCTTGTCATCAGCCACCCATCTCACCACACCAGTAACATGGCCACCTGTGACTTCCTATGTACTGGGTAATCCACTGATCTATGACAATCCACTGACAAATGGTGACACTCACCATGGTGACACTCACCATTTGTGCTCTCCAGGGCCAGCTGTAGACCCAGGTTCCTGCCAGGGTTCAGGACCCAGTGGTTACTGGTGGCTGTCACGTCAAACACCAACCAGCCCTCCTCTGCAGCCCAGATCACCCGTGAGTCCAGTAGAAACAGGTCTGACTCCCTTGGAGAGGACACAGAAGAAGATAATAAAAGTTAACACTTAAAGTCAGAGACAGACATAAGTCAACGGGGATTATATGCACAATTACAAAAGATAGGCTGAAACCACCTGACAGAGTGAAAAGCTAAGTGACCGAAGCGCAAAGCAAAGTAATGGAGTGGAGAGAGGGAGTCAGAAGAGTGTGACAGAGTGAAACAAAGAGAGAGAGAGATGGAGCATGAGAGTGAAGGAGGGAGGGGGTAGGGAGGGCTCCAGATGGTGAGACCCAGGGGAGCATTTCATTTTCTTAATTGACAATAATGGCTTTATAAACGACCAGTCCTTTCACACACTACACATACTCCATCACTGGCTGGAATTTTGTGGCTAAGCCAAAAAGCCAAAGAGAGAGAGAGTGAGAGAGAGCTAGAGAGAGAGAGTGACAGAGAGGAGGAGAAAAAAACACAGCTGCGAAAGAGGAAAAAAATGTGTGAAAAGTAGAAAGTGAAATAGTGCATATTCAAGTCAGTCCTGTTGTCCAACACTGAACTCTGAATTTTCTACTATTTCGCCATCGGAGACTAAAATCTCTCGTACTTCATGTGGCCATTCATGTATCCCGACCTATTTTCTGACTGGGCAGATAGTGTGTCACAGGGCTGTGGTTCATTCATGTACCCAGGCCCGTCTCTGGCAAAGGAATAAATGACTGTGTTGTTCCCTCTGGACAACAGAAACCTTTAGGAGGGGTCGAGGAGAGCAGGACATGGGCCATTCCCGAGTTACATACACCTTCTGGAAGACTCAGATTAGCCACATCGAGAACATCGGGGGGGGGAGCTTCCAGATTATAAGGATTGCAATTTATGCTTATTTTCATATGGACAAATATGTTTATTTTGCAAATTAATGAATCAATTATTAGTCCAGTCTATATACTATAAGAAATAATGGAAAAAGGCTTATCACAAAGTCCCAGAAGTGATGACATTAATTACAAACACCAGTTCAAAACCCTACGATACTCAATTAGTAACCAAGGACATTTTGACATATCACAGCAGGAAAAGCACAGACGTAAACACTGAAATGAATGATGGCTGTATTCCATTTAGCTGCTTTGGTTTCAGGGTCCTGGTATTGTGCTTCCTGGCACATTGTCATGGCTTACTGCGAGGGACACTTGGATACAACAGAGCCATTGTTAATGTTATTAGTAACACCTGTGCTTTTCCGACTATGATAGGTCAAAATGTCTGCTGGGAAAAATGCCTATGACATAAAAGCAGCAATTCTTCACATTTAAGAAAATGGAACCAGCAAATGCCATTTCTTCTTGATAAATAACTTTAGACAGTCTACAGCCACACAGAAAGTAACTTACAGCTGTGGCTGACAGGAATATCATTAGTTTTGCAGGTATGTGGTTATAAACCAAAGTAATAGACGACACATAACCATATACCCACACTCACCTATCAGAGTGTTCCTCCAACACCTGGTAGACGCTGATGCGAAAGGTCTCATTGTCATAACGTTCGTGGATGAAGTCTTTATATATCCGAAACTCAGCAGCAGTGACCGCCTCGCCCTCTGGGATCCGTGACAGGTCAAATCTGAACTCTCTGTGATGCCGCCGCACTGGTAGGAATTCCTTATCGTGCTCCACTGCAAAAAAAATAATAATAAAACAAGAATATTTTACAAAAAATGTATGCTCAGACAGATCATATGTTTGCAGAGGATGTTGCTTCTTCTCACAGAAGCTCTTTTGTATTCCCCCTTTACCAACAGGGATACAAAATGTGTGCAGTGAGACACAGAGGAGTAATATGTTTTCATGTGAAACTAAAAGATTTTTTGTGTGGTATTGAGTTGCATCTTACAGAGAAACAAAACTGACGAGCAAATGACTCTTCCTCTCCTGATTTATTTTATTCTTCCTCCTCAGTCCATCAACCTCAGTTGTTAGCAAGGGGCTGACATAGCTTGTCAGACTCTGGGTCAGTTCCAGATTAAAAACATCTATAGAAATGCAGTACACATGTTGGCTTATGATTGAAACATTTATGAAGACTAGCACTAGGAGCAATCATCTGGCCCACACCGAGCCAATGATAGAGAGATGCTGGTGGACTCTGACAGCTTTATGAGCCCCTTTCTTCTCCCTCTCTTCCTCTCATAGCCCCAGAG
This sequence comes from Micropterus dolomieu, assembly GCF_021292245.1. NCBI lineage: Eukaryota > Metazoa > Chordata > Actinopteri > Centrarchiformes > Centrarchidae > Micropterus > Micropterus dolomieu. Next base: position 12,103,795 of record NC_060157.1, read on the forward strand.
AGTCATCCAGTCTGCCCTTCATCTGGTTCTCATGAGTTGGGGCTCCGTGTTTGGTGCACCCCCTACCAATCCCCTCCTCTCTCACATCCCCACATCCTAGCTTTGCCCCCCCTCCCAAGATATGCCCCCCCTCTCATGTCCCAGCAGGATATCCCAGGGGTCAGTGCCTTGTCTCTCATCATCTCCTGACTCTCTTGCCACCTCCCTCTTCATCAACTGTCAGACAGACCGCCCACATGTACACGCATCCATACATATAGAAACAGATACATAAAGACAAACAAACACAATTATAAATTGACTGAAAATGAATAGCCAAACCATTTCACAATTTATTAATCTTACAGTAATTTATAAACAAACACAAAAAAGAAGCCAAATCTCTTCTGGTTCCCAAATTGAGAGATTCCCACCCTCCCTTATTTATATAGAACTTACGAAAAATAGACACAAAGTGCGTTTCAAGGGAAAAATGGAAGAAAAACCCCAACATTAATATATCAAAAGGATTAAGTGATTACATGAAGGAAGACTAAGATGTACAAAGGTGCTTTAAGCTAAATGCTAACATCAGCATGCTAAGATGCTCAGAATTTAAATGCTAACATGCTGATGTTTAGCATGTATAATGTTTACCATTTTTTCGCATCGTAGTTTAGCATGTTAGCATGCTAACAATTGCTAATTAGCGCTAAAAACAAAATACAGCTGTGGTGGATGGGAAAGTCATTATTTTTGCAGGTATTTAGTTATAAACCGAAGCATATGTTTTTTCCTGATGATGAAGCAAGCGGAAACAAATTTGGGATCACCAAAATCATTATCATTCTTTGGAGACAATGTATGTCTGTACAAATTGTACAAAAAGGAAAAAAAACAAGTACCAGGATCTTTGCCAAGCTATTGTCACACTAATGGAAAAAACACACACACACACACACACACACACACACAAAATAATTTCTGATGACAGCATACTTATTCTTTACCAGCTGTCAGTAATATAAGTGTGGAATGATGTAAATGTTATGCATGTTTCACTGTACAGCGAGTGCGTTGTTATTTGTTTCACTGCACACCTGCATCTTTGCCTTGCCCAGCACTGTTTCCCCTCTTCCCTCTTATGTAGTTTTCCCAGTGGACTCTCTCCCCTACATCCCCTTTCATTTATGTCTCTATTAAACCCAGTTGCTGAAGGACATTATACAAAGGCAGCACTGTGAGATGATTGGCCAGAGCAGGAGTAAAAGAAAGGATCTAATTACTATTACAGCTCTGCTCTCTGTTGGCCATTACATGGCCTAGCTTTAGGCTCCCATTGTCCTCCGGTGGGCACACATTGGACTGGTTAGATTCCTCCTGAAAACAGTGGAGTTCAAGGTTATGTGGACCTTCACCAATTCAACATCACTTCCACCAACACCCTAAATTATCCATTACCTCTTTTCATACCAGCCCACTCTCTGTCCTCACTTGTACCAATCCTGCAGTGTGGACCACTCCACCAATCAGGCCTTTCATCAAGCCCCATTCCTCCAAATCAGCTTTTACAACATTATGCTGACTGTGTTGAAAATGCATACATTTTACTGCTGAAAAGATCTAAAGCTCATCAGCATTGTTCACATGGTCTACACCTGCAGCACACCTTTGACTTCACTACATTCTGTATACTACCCCAGTGGTTCCCAACCTTTTTGGTTTTCAGCCCTTCTCAGGCTGCTTAATTTGAATAATTCATTGAGGCCCAAAGACTTTACACCTAAAGAGGTGAAAGTGCTAATATAAAATAAGAAAAAGTCAGAAAAATTAAATATAATTTGTGTAACAGAAATAAATCATTGTGTGACCCCTCAGATTTATTTTGGCGTTCTCTATACTAACTTACCCGACCTGGGCAGTACCTCTCAATATCAATGTCTTTTATTATCTATCCAGGGAACCATTACTTCATGTTTGTTAGTACCCTCACACATATTCTCATTTCTCCTTCATATTGCTCTGCTCCGGGGCCTGCTTATTCTTCTGCCACGTCAGGGACCGCTCCCTCCTCCTGTAGCACAGTGCAGGTGCAATCCCTCTGGGGAGAAAGCCAGACCTGTTCTTTAGCCTCCAGAGCAGCCACCCACCCCTTCGCTGTAAAAGCCCTTTATCTCTGATTGTGAGAACAGCTGGATGCTGCTGTGCAACTCCCACACTAACTATTTCTCCTGCATCCCTTTCCATTTACACTCTTTGATGAATTAATTTCATCTGTAGAGTTTGAGAGAAAATGAGAGCAGCCTAGCTGTGTAGCTTGAACGTCCGTCATGATTCTGCCTTTGTCTCTCTCTTTTTTCTCCGCAGTATGGCAGTCATTAAATGAGAGGAAGAAGCACAGTCAAAGCCAAGGGGGTGCATTTATGACTTCCCCTGACTTCCCCTTCCCCTAGCCACAGGGCTCAACAATAAGGTTTGGCCGATTGTCTGGGGCAAGTACATTGCCACGTAGGGCAAGTAAATCTAGTAACTCACTTGTCCGATTGGGTGGTGTCAAGTTGGAAAAAATAATTCAATTAAACACATAATTTTGGTCTCATTTATTTTCTCACTGCAGCCTTCTCTGTGTAAGGGCTGAGCTCCTCCACACACACACACACACACACACACACACACACACACACACCACAGACACACACGCTTGTTACTGTAAGTAAGTACCGTAAGTGTAATATTTATCAATGCTCTGTTCAACAAGCATAAACATGTAGAAGACGATATATAAATTTGCTCTGTTCCCAGTGTCTCATCATCATTTCACTGTTTTACACAAGCACAGTGTGCGAGCTCTGCATGCCAAAACATAAGCTGTCTGTCTAACTGTTTAGTTTGCCACGTACCTTAAAATTTGGAAAATTCTTGTAAACTTAGCTTCTGGCTGAGACAAACCAGCAGCTCCTCTCTCTACCAGAGGTACCTGGAGGCATCCACATCAGCAGTCACATCAGCAGCAGAGGGAGGAGGACAGAGGACAGGAGGAAGGACTGATACTTACTCTATTCTTCATTCTTTCTAAACTTTACTCAGTATTTTCATTTCAGGAATGATTTATTTTATTGACATTTTAGATTTGCTTCCAGTGTATACAGACTTTGCTGTAACATTACTGTTGCTGCTCTAGAAACAACATTTAGTTATTTTTAAAATATTTAATTGTCATACTTCTCTGAATGTATTATTATTTAAATAATACATTATTTTTGTATTGATAAAGAACTCAACCGACAAGAAGTATTCGATAAGAGTAGTAGAATCGATAAAATCAGACCATACCCATCCCAACACGTGAGAAAATGGCAGTAGGAAGACAGAGTTTATGATAATTTAACACACAGTTATTAAGTCCATCTCTGGGTTTATAGGGGCCAGTAAAAAATTGACGGACAGAGCAAGAGGGAAAAAAACATAAATGTTGAACCCAGAGCCATCGCCCCACCTGTGCTACAAACATACACACACACCACAAACATGGCGAATACACCCTCTCACGTCATAGGAACCCTTCATTCTAAGTAGCTGACAACCGGACTGGTTGCTGCTCCTCACACACACATACACTCACATGCAAACAACTATCACAAATTATTTCCTGTGAAGCGAACGGTCTTGTGCGTCACAGCACGGTAACACAATCATTATGGGTTTCTGTAATCCATAATTAGAGCAACAACGCACACATGCAAAGAGAAAACGTACACACAAGCAAGCACACTGACATACACGCATATGAGCTGCTTTTATCATTTGGTTTGACATCTGATCTGCTTTTTATACAAAATGCTGATGATGCACAATTATCCCACATCATTTGACTTGAGCAGGCCACACAAGTGCAGAGCAGCACACATCAGAGATGTCGGGCTGATTATGGTTTCTCCATCCTTCAAACTGAACATGCACCTGGCAGCCAGTGGGTTTCTACCGTAACACTGTGTTAGCATCTTTCAAGACTTACACTAACTGGCCACTTTATTAGGTACACCTTGCTAGTACCTTCAGAACACTTTTAATTCTGTATAATAAGGTGTTGGAAACATTTCTCAGAAACATTGGTCCATATTGACATGATCGTCATGAGCGTCACACAGTTGCTGCAGATTTGTTGGCTGCACATCCAAGGTGAGATTCTCCCGTTCCACCACATCTCAAAGGTGGTGGAACGGGAGACTGGTGACTGTGGAGGCCATTGGAGTACAGTGAACTCATTGTCATCTTCTAGAAACCAGTTTGAGAGAATTTTAACTTTGTGACATGGTGCATTATTCTGCTGGAAGTAGCCATCAGAAGATGGGTACACTGTGGATGGACATGGTCAGCATCAATACTCCACCACCAGCGTGAACCGTTGATACAAGGCAGGATGGATCCATGCTTTCATGTTGTTTTACGCCAAATTCTGACCCTAACATCTGAATGTCGCAGCTGAAATCGAGACTCATCAGACCAGGCAAAGTTTTTCCAAGCTTCTATTGTCCAATTTTGGTGTGCCTGTGTGAATTATAGGCTCAGTTTCCCGTTCTTAGCTGACAGAAGTGTCACGCAGTGTGATCTTCTGCTGCTGTAGCCCATCTGCTTCAAGGTTCGTTGTGCGTTCAGAGATGGTATTCTGGATACCTTGGTTGTAACGAGTGGTTATTTGAGTTACTGTTGACTTTCTGTCATTTCAAACCAGTCTGCCCATTCTCCTCTGATCTCTGACATCAACAAGGCATTTTCGTGGACACAACTGCCACTCACTGGATATTTTCTCTTCTTCGGACCATTGTCTGTAAACCTTAGTGATGGTTGTGCGTAAAAAATCCCAGTAGATCAGCAGTTTCTGATTTACTCAGACCAGCCTGCTGGCACCAACAAACAATGCCACGTTCAAAGTCATTAAATCCTGTTTTTGAGTGCATGCACTGTGGAGAGTGTATGCATCTCCACTGCTGAAAGTCATTGCCTGCTAATAGCCAAAACCTCAGATCATTTCCAGGCAAATAATCAACAGTGATTTGAGGTTCACTACTCCACAGCCACACAGTGATTTCTGACTTTATTGACTCCTTTTATTCTCAATTTATAAAAAAGCATGCTTTTTAAAAAGCTCAAAATCCATATAAACTTTTCTGTACCTTGTTTTGTCTGCAGTAAACCTTTAACTGTCTTTAAAGGTAGAGTAAGCGATTCCGGAGAAATCCAACATCAATGACAAATACTATGATATTGAGCGAACAATGACACGGCAAGTACTTTAGCTAGGTTGTGGGTTAGCAGCAGCATGTCTTGGCTAACTAGAAAGTAAGCTGAATGGGCAAGTCATTAAATATTAACTGGCACGCAAATCATGGTTGGAGCGGCTAGAATAGTGTAGTCTGGCAGGGTGTGGGCCACTATACAAACATAAGATCTTTTCAGCGCACACACAGAACAGACAGCTAGCAAACCTTTAGGAAATGTTTGCTGAATTTGACAAAAAGACGTGTATGGGATTACTATAGCTTACCCCACCTTTAGGACAAGGACAATTCTGTCGACATTCTAAATTTTTCTTGTAAACAAAATTAAATGACCAAAGAACTGTTCCAGTAAAAGGCCTTGAGGCTGAGAGACACTGACAAGCCGGGGAAATCAGAAAGTATTGAGAGATGAACTAACACACTGCTGGTTTTGGTTTTCATCATAGGATTTTTTGGCAATAACAAACGTACAGAATATCACCAGCCTTATCCTCCAACTCCCCCCCCGGGCCTGTAGACCTAAGATACTTCCCCGACACCTCAGGCTCCTGAGCAGCAGCGGACAAATCTGACGGCTCGCATTAGCCCAAGTGTCTGTTCGGCACCCTCACACCCCTCAGTCCCGCCTTGCACGCTTCCGCTGCTCTGCAGGGGGGTGGGATCTCACCACTGGCACCACTCTCAACTTCCCCTCCTCCCCATCCTTCCTTCAGTTCTCCTGAGATAACTGTGCCGACCATTATCGGCAACTCACTCTGCATCCCCGTAGAGCCCATTAACGCTAACAGCACACCTGACACCCAAACCAGAAACTAGAAAAGCAATAAGTCATTCAAATCAGGTTCAGATAATTTCATGATGAGAATCAGGAGGTCAATAAAGTGGACGGTAATACCAGATAGAGTCATGCAAATGTGATTGATGCACCACAATGATCTGCATCTTTCTTTCTTTCTTTCTCTTTCTTTCTCTTTCTTTCTTTCTTACTCCAACAACGTTTTAAGGACAGTACTAGGAACAAATAAGTCATAGTTTCCATAAGCTAAAAGGAGAGTGCAAGGAAGGGGCAGATTGCTCAAGATGTTTATCCTATAAAGAGTAAAGAGGGTTTGATCTCTTGGGTACCGGGTGACTACCCACAGTAGGGTGATTACCACGTTAGGAAACATCCTGTACACTGGCGACTACTGATGACATCATGCCTGTGTGATGTATTTGTACTGCAGCAGGGCCTGACAGCAGTGGCTTCCTGGGAAAGGGTCAGAAGAGTTTCATGCTATAACTTACTCACACTTAGATCATTAACTCACCGCAGCATGTGTGTGTGTGTGTGTGTGTGTGTGTGTGTGTGTGCACAACCACGTACACATGCCTTTGAGCCTGTGTGCAAGTAGAAGCAGTAACCACAGGAAGAAGAGTCTTTACATTTAAGATTTGTGGTCAAACCAAACCTTTCTGAGTTCTCCTGAAACCCATTGAGAGGTCTCAGATTATACTCAAAGCAGCTTTGTTGACCTCTCTCTCTCCCTCTCATTGCAGCCATCAAGCATGCTTACCCTCTGCACCCGTAAACTGTAGTGCAGGGTTCCACCTCATGCTTCACTGGGCATCATGGACCAGAGATTTATACTGGATATGCAACAGCCTGGAATTCACAGGAATATATCTGACTGTAAAGTCTGTCTGTGCCGTGATACCCCTGTCCTTTACAGAGCACCCGCACAGCAGCTGTGTTAAAAGGTCGGTTCATCCAAATTACAAAATCACATATTTTCTCATTTTCCTCTACTGGTATTTGCCATTCGGATAGTTTTGGTTTGAAGGAATAATATGACATTTTGGGAAAATACTTAAAAGACTTATTCACTTTCTGCCAGATAGTTAGATGAGAAGAGCGATATTAAATCTGTCTCTTAAATATGAAGCTGGAGCCAGCAGGTGGGTAGCAAAGCTTTGCATAAAAACTGGAAACAGGTGAAATGACGTAAAACCCCCAAACTGTAATTTTTACACTTTGTTTTATTATATAATAAAAGAATTAAAGTTATATTGTGTTGTTATGTTTGTGAACTTTTGAGGTGCTGGCAGGCAGATTTTGTTACCTACTGACACAGCCAGGCTAAGTGTTTCCCTCTGTTTCCAGTCTTTGAGCTAAGCTAAGTTAGCTAGCTGCTGGCTGAGTAATCTCTCTTCTCAAGTCTAGGCAAGAAAATATCAAACTATTTCTTTAATTAGCAAAGGTTTTGAGATATCCATTGTGACCATCCCAGTACCGCAGAGATGGATAGAATTTCGTTTGTGGTGCTCACAACTCTCTTTACAGAATCACTCTTTACAGAATCATTGTCACTCGAGATAATACACACTGTCAGGTCAATTTTTCTCATAACATTGTATACCATGGTAAGTGAGAAAATATATAAAATTTTTGATATTTATATATTCATAATTTGGACGAACTTCTCATTTACTCTAAGCCAAAGTGATGATTCTAAAGAGCCCACACTACAGTGACTGAAGTGTATGCAATTGAGTCATCTCGGAAATTGGAACTCAGACATCATCATTATCCCTCAGAGGTCTGTCAAGAGAGACTGTACATGAGTGAAAGGCAACTGTGACAACAAAGAAACCACATCCTAAATCTTCAGCCTTCATTGTTCTGTGGCGTGATATGTTGAGAGACAGGGATGAAGGGGTGCCTAGAGTTCTGTGCCAAGCAGTGAGGGATCTCTCTGTGCTAATACCACTGTAACCATCTGCGCTTCCTCTTAACTGCAGGATAAAACAACTCATAGACGTGGAACCACAGCTATTCAGTTTCCCCCACTCACTCTTCCCCTCATCCCCTTGCTTTTATGTTCTTTAATTTTGTGGCCGCAGGGGCCACACCCTCCTCGACCAGCCAAGCCGCCTCTTATTATAGACCTCAAGAAAATTCACATACAATACGCACATTGGCACAAAGTGACACACAGATGTGTCTGCACGGTGTCTACATAAAACTTTATAATTTCCTCTTGCATCCCAGAGCAGCATCTTATGCACACATGACAGGCACATTGGCAGCCTGATTTTAACAGCTTGTTGTTTATTTTGTTTAATTACAGCCCATTGCTTTTTAAAATAAACAAAATAGCTGTGGAGGAAACACAAGGGAAATGTAGCCGCGCGCTTGCCTAAATAAACAGAAACCTGCGCTTGCAGTTCATATCTTCAATGCTACACAGACGCAAAATGTCATCACATATCATAAAAACACTTGTGTATGGTTGTTGCTTGGTTTTTACAAGCTTTGATTTGGCTGTTGGAACCTAGTGAGGAATCTGGTCAGTATTACGGGCTTCCGCTAACACAATCTACCGCTAGGAGAACTAACACACATCACACAGTGCAGCTGGTGACTGGGCAGGGTAGGTGGCTCTAAAATAGTGTTTTACTATGCACAAACACACATAACTGCCCTAACACGAATGCTCTAAAGCACATTATGTTCCCACAAGGAAAAGGAATAAAGAAAGAAATGCACTCGGTTTAAAGAAATGCACGGCATCCATTTGTGATCCACCTTCCCCCTCTCCTCTTCACTTGGCCTTTTCTTTCCTTTCCAGTCTCCTTTCCTTTCCTTCTCTCTCTTTTCCTTCTCCTCTCATCTCCTTCCTCCTCTCCCCTCTGCCCTGTCAGTGCCCCAGTACAGAGCAAAGACTGCTGTATTTGTTTTTGCAGCGGCGGAGCTGTTGGTCCCAGGATCTCTGGCTGTGCTCTGGCCCACATCTGCTCTCTCAGCTTCGCTGCTTGGTACCCGCCGTCATAAAAGTGCAGGGGAGTCTTATGTGCTGCTGGTCACTGATAAGCCAAGGCCAAAGTAACCCAGATGAAAGAGAAGTGGCTAAATGGGTGGAAATATAATTCATTCTGTTATCCAACACACTTTTTATAATCTCACAGCTCACCATCAATTATTCCTCTGTCAATTTGCATTTAACGTTGGTCGAACAATATGCAAGTTTACCACAAAATTGGAGCAGAGTTTAAAAGAAAACGTAAAAAGCTCAGGAGATTGAAATTATTAGAAAAACTAAAATGAGCCCAACATTCTTGGCAATGAAGGAGCTCCGTCCATCACTGCAGCAGAGCTAGAACTCCCGCTGCTTAGTACATCTGGGCCTTTTGACCACTCGCCACATTATCAAGTCCCACCCGCAGAGTGTTTCATCATCTCTCCCAGCAAGTGCCTTAGCCTGGCCAAGAGCACAGAGGCTTTGTTATGTACATCCAGATGTCATTCTGGACTCCTGGGTTCAACAGGTGAATCTAAGAGATAATAAATTGGAAAAAACATGATTTTCCTGGATCTCTGCAGCTGTGGACTTTGCAAACCTGCCTGAAGCTTTTAGAGAGGAGAGAATCTTTGTCTCCATTTGTGGCATTTATTTACACACCAGACCTTGATGTAGTACATCAAATTGTGGAGAACATTAAGAGAAATTACCTGACAGGAAAGGCAGGGCTATCTGTACCAACTGCCACATTCCTCTGCTTCTGCTCACTCCCTGTCCAGCACAAGGCAATAAAACATGCACTCAATAACACTAATTAGCTCCAGAAACATTCCTTTTGGGCAAAATAAGAGTGTATGTGCGTTTCTCTCCACACATATGCACATAGTACATGAATGTGCCTTTAGTCCACTGGGAGCGTATACAGAAGCAATTACATAAATCTACGGGAGGGAGAAAGGCTTACTAACATTGTCAGGGCCAGGCTGCACACACAGAGCAATGACTGGCCTTCAACACATTTTTGTGTTTTCATTTTCTGGTCCTCATGTGATGAGAAGCCTCCTGAAAACACATTTGGGGAAGCAGTTTCTGGTGTGACATGTAGAAATCCATCAAATTACAACAACAGTGGGCAAAAAGTATGAGTGTGTGTGTTTATGACAGAGACAAAGAGTAAGAAATGAAGTAGAGAAAAAACGGAAAGCTGTGTTTTGGGTTCAGAGAAGGGGTGTGTGTGTGTGTGTGTGTGTGCGTGCGTGCGTGTGTGTGTGTGTGTGTGTGTGTGTGTGTGTGTGTGTGTCTGTGTGTGTCTGTGTGTGTCTGTGTGAGAGAGAGAGGTGGGGAGTGGAAAAACACACAAAAGAACTTGAGAAAGTGTTGAAATGTTTTATGTCTGGAAGCACGGGAGGTTTAAATCTCTGGAGGTGAGGGCCAGAGCAGGAGGCTGGAGACTAAACACCACACAACACCACTGGGACCATATGATAACTAACTAATTAAAACTAGGAGGCCAGTGCTGATAATCAATACTGTTGGTTCAGGAGGGTAGCGAGGGAAATTTGGTATCAGATGGTCCTGCATGTGGGATGGATTGGAGACAGGGCCAGACATGATGGCAGAGGTCGAGATGAGGGGACTTGTTGGACTCTGAAAAGATAAAGTTTCTCTGCACAGCTGCTTTGGCCTGCAGACAGAGGGAAACATCTGTATTAACCTCAGCACCACGGGCAGCCCACTGTGGAGAGGAATGCAAGGAGCAATAGAGAGAAGGGTGGGGAGGGGATGAATGGGAGATATGAGTTTGTTTTTAAAAATGAGAGATATTGGAGCTGTTCATTTGAAATTGCAAGTGTGGAGCCCTCCGCCATTCTGCCAATAGCTATAAACTAGAGCTGCATGCCTCTAGCGTGACTGTAGTGTGACACAACTGCTTCCGAGACCCGCGAGAGTGTGTGCCGGTGACACAATGCTGTCTGAAAGCCAAAGCACTCTAATAAATCCAAACTAATTTACCAGTTAGACATTTCTTTCCCTCTCTGCTCTCCATTACCTTCCTATTAACACAATCTACAAAGCAGAGGAAACTGGCAGACAACTGTGTGGCAGCTCCTATGGGAACAGACAGAGGGCCATGAGGAGGTGGAGGGCCAGGTGGTGCCCTGTCAGGTCACCAAGGTAACGCAAAGGATAATTACCTGCAAGTGCACTGACTCACTTGGCCAAGTCTGTGCAATACCTCTCCACTCTCTGATCACAGCCTCAACTCACTAGTTAAACATAGGCAAAGCTTCAACGTGACACAACGCTACTAAAAATGGCCACCACATGCAACATCATGCCAAATGTTGCATATTGCAACAGTGAGAGAAAGAAAGCAGTGGGGCTTTGTTTGTTTACCGCATTTCAATTCTGTTTAGTGAAATGTGTCACATCTGGTGCAGATTAACAGCAGCAGAACACTGAGCAATTAAATGTGCCCTGGTAGCACTTTTCTTATTCAATTGCTTCAATATCTGTTCACTTTTTAGATGCTTTTACTGAGTGTCCAGACACAGAGACTGACATCATCCATGTTACACAGGCAAGGTTAAATCAGCCAAGGATTAGTGACTGAAAAGGCTACAGAATGAACAAGCACCAATTTTAAGAACATCTACACAAACATCTAAAAGGACGTTTTTTTACAGCAGACATTTTGACTCAGTAGGAAAAGCACAGGTGTTACTTTTAACATTAATAATGGCTCCATTCTCCTCAAGTGTCCCAGTGAGCCATGACCGTGTGACAGTGAGCCAGCATGCACAAAAACTTAACCAACAAATTTAGTCAGTTTTTGGAATTACCGCTTTTTCCAATTTTCACTTCTGCGTCGAGTCTACACCGTAGATGGCGACTGAAACTGAGCAGATCATGTTGGAATAGGAGCTGATCGATGTGGAACAGCAACCATTTTTAGTCAAATTACTAAAATTTAGAAAGGATAAAACGCGTCGGAGGAGATGGTATGTACGACCCTTGAAGAAAAAGAAGAAAAAGTTGGAAATGCGTAGGAGGAATATTATGCTACCAAGCGGGCCAATCACAGTTCTTGCAGTCTGCATCACAGCAACGTGTAGTTACATTAATGGGGAGGTCAGGCTACGGTACACAGCAATGCATAAATTGGCCTTTACAGCTTTGAATTATTATTAATCATAAGCCTGGCGATATTCTGTCTACAATCTTTTGTCAATAACTCTTTGTTTTTTGTTTTTTTTAGGATTTAATCCCTTAATCCCTTTAATAACTTTATGGATTTACCTCTTCAGTAGGAACCAAAGGGTTTGGGCCTGAATGCCAAAGACTCACCTATGGTTACGTTAACCAAACTGTGATGAACACAGAGGAAATAAGGAAGCTGTGACTAACCCGCTTCATGATAACATTTTAAAACACTATACCCCCTCCTCCCGCATGAGCACAGGTGATGATGTTGCTACTGTTTCTGTGTCATCCAGGAAGCAAATAGTAGACGTGCAAGTCACAGCCCTTTCCTGTGGTCTGGGAGCTGTAAATGGCTGTGTTTAAAGTTGGGCATTATGAGTGTTTGTGCGTGTGCCTGGATGACTGCGTATGGCCGCCCTGTGTGAGAGTTTAACATGAACTGAATTGAACTGTAGCTCAGCACAGGCCAAAGTAGTGGCCAAAAGCCCTGGAAGCTGTGGTTTGTTAAGGAGGAAATGCCGTAATTCATAGTGGCTGAGTGTTAATGCTGCCAGAGACCACTGGGAATACATTAAATAATTATTACAAAAAGTATGTGTATGTATGAGTACCTACAGTTTATACAGTATCTGCATATAGACAGACAAATAAGACAAGATATAATTTGTATAAATGTTAGCAAGTAATATGTTAAAATGCAGCTTTTATTACTTTCTTTTTGTACCTTTTTGTAATCTTCTCTGTTGCCACCTTGAGAGACAGGAGAATGTGTGTTGTGTTAACTTGTTGGCATGTCCGGCACACACCCAGTGCCTGGGTGACCTGTGTTTCGTGTAGCAGTGTACATTCTGAATGTATGCTGTAAGCCATTTACACAGCTGGGCTTTCTAACTGAAGCGACTCAGTGAGAGGACGTCCCTGGCCGGGTGTCTGTCCCAAAGCCCACACCCGCCCTAGCTGGCTGCACTGGAGTTTGCAACACTCGCACCAAGCAGACAGTAAAGTGTATCAGCTCCCCTGAGTGGCACTCAGGAAGGAAGAGGAACACCTGTAAAAAAAAATGTATTAAGGCACTGGGTGGCTTTGTGCACTGCGATATGTTCTTTGACTTAGATGGGTAGTTTACATTCTGTCACTTAATGTTAATCAAGATATATTCTTATAGTATAGTATAGTCAATAAAAATACAAACCAGTGTACGAAAACAGACCTCTCAGGAAGCAGTAACTAGTATACAAAGTCTGACTAATGCGCCTAGGCACGGTAGTTATGGAGACATGCAGAGTTTTGAGGGACAGTTTTGAAATAAAAGCCACACTCATTTTGCTCTCAGACAACCTAAATAAGAAAACAAACCCACAATGAGCAAATGTGGAAAGGAATTTGTAAAGGAAAAAGTCAATCCATTTGATAGCCATGACTTCTCCGTGTCCCTCTCTCGCATTATCTGTTGTTGTCATATTTGATGGTATTACATGAGACTCCGGGAGAAGCCTAACAATCAACCATATTGACAGAAGCAAAACGTGGCGAATAGCACATACAATGCGATGACAAACGCCCACTTTATATCCAAATGAGCTACATAAATAGAAACACTGAACATGGGCCATGAGGAAGAGTCAACTTGGCAAATGCCATCAGTAATTACATTAGCCACAAGACAAGGAAGGCAGTGTAACCTTCTTTCCATGGTCCTCTAATATATTAAATAAAAAGCTGATGTGACCCATCTTTGTTTAGATTTTCTGTCTGCTTTAAGCATCATCCTTGCAAAAGAAATGGGCCCAGTCTCAACCATCTCTCATCCTTCTTTCTCTCTCAAAAGCGCCTCTCTTTCTTGTCAGCTTACTGCAGCCTCGGCCCTCGACTTTGCGAGTCTCTGTGGTTAAATCCATCTGTGTCACAGCCTGTCAAAAATAGTCACAATGCAGCAGCTCCCACTGTAATTGCACATTGCAGTGGAGGAACTAGTGTCACCTCCCTCTCTCTTGCCAAGACGCTCCAACAATGATCTTTCCAGGAGTGAATTTAAACTTCCAACTCCTTGCAGAATTTGGCTGGCAAATGCTTAACTGCTCAGAATTTAGTTTTCTATTGTGTGTGTCTTGTGCCAAATTATGGTAAAGGTTAATACGCTAAAATAAAAAACAGCTACTCACCTAGAACATAAGTGGAGACATTGTTATGACAGATATATTTGTTGAGCAAACTGTATGATAATGATCTGTTTATCTATGTACAAATCTGACACTGCCTGACAACAATAAAATAGTCCAGGGCTGTTTGAATTCAGCAAACATTCTGTAGATAAGCACAGTGATCCAGGGAATAACATTCAACAACCAAGAACTAAATAAAACTATTCTATTGGAGTCCATCCTGCAACATAATGACTCGTGTGACCAACTCAAACTAACTAAACTAAGTCTGAATCGTCATTGACTGGCATTATGATTTTGTCTGAGTGTCTGTAGGGATGTCTCCAGATTGGAGTGAGGGAAGAACCCAGTGCACTTTGAACCCGGTCTGCTGTTGACTTACTCATTCTTTAGATAACACATGGTTGACATTTTAGCTGCTGGTTGGTCCATCATCTGCAGCTCCAGCACCTGAACATTAGCTGGTTGCACAGCTGTTTAACAGTGACAGACAATGGAATGTGAGGCATTAGCTGGATAACTGCACCTAGCTGTACGTAAACATGGTTATTGTGCTGGTCTCCTGTGTGTGCATCCAGGTGTAACATCAGAAGAACACATGCGCTACTCCTTAATTCTTCTATTCTACTATTAGCTATGACTCATAGACTGAAATACTCATAGTGTAATAGCAACAAGTGGAGTGCATACAGTAATTAATTCTCCCTACTAATGAAGTCCTTACAGTGAATTATAGTATACAGGCCAACAGGACAACAGCTACTGAAACTTCAAACTAAAAATGTGTTAAAACAGTGCATGTGTCACATAAAAATAATTTGTTTCTGTTTTATCATTCTATGATTATTTTTATTTCAAAAATGTTACCATTAAAATATTTAGCTTGAGAGACCGGAGACAGACCGGACTGAGCAGTGGTGCACAATATTGAGTGGCCTTAATCTTTGCCATCATTACAACATGTCTATAAATCTCTAAGGGGGCTTGTTTTTCTGTATTTGACCCTTGTTCCACTGTATTTTCATTAGTTTTGGTCATGCATCGATTGATGAGAGAAGGAGCCTACCTAAATTGACAAAGCTCATGACCATGTCTGCGTCGTTCAAGAAGTTGTTGTCTTGCAGGCTGGCTATCGGGGGCCCCTGGGTGGTGAAGACGGGCTTGTAGGGGTAGGAGTATCTGTCCTCATCCCCCTCTGTGGACATGGCGTTGTACAAGTCCAACATGAACATCGGTGCAGCGTTGTGCTTTCCGTGGAGGTGGGGTCGCGGCCGGTGCGGCAGCCCCAGGATCGACAGGATCTCCCGCTGCATCTCTCTGCGCTCTTGGCTCTTCAAACGACGGTGGATGAAACTGGAGTGGAACTCGTTGTCCAAAGTAAAGTTCGTAAAGGCGGTGTCCGCCAGGACGCAGTAGCTCCATACCAAGAGCAAAGCGGGAGTACGTCTATCCAAAATCGGTGCCATGGTCCTCGCCGTGCGTAATTGCGCCCCGTTCTGTTCGCCGAAACTCTGGAATATGGATATTGAACTTTTAGCAACAGGTAGCCTGTGTTCAATATCCAAAGTCAAGTACGGACCCTCATGTTGAGGGAAATAATCCCAAATTGAACATCAACCTAACTTCAAAGTCCTTTTATTGATTCGTTGTCTGGGCTGATTGTGTTCGCGCGGACCTCTGTCCTCATCCACAACCTGTGGTGCAGCCTGCAACTGCAGAGTGGAGGTTGCGAGCAAGACGCGAAGTTCTGAGGAGACGCTGTGTGCTGGGAGGAGCAGGGGAGAGGGATAGAAAGGGAGGGGGGGGGGATGATGCGGTTTTCTAATGGAGCGAAGTTGGCCTTTGTTATAAGTTGGAGAAGGGCTTGAGGCTACATGTGCAAATACAAAATGGATTAGGACGGGATTTGTATCATGATGCTTCAGTTTATGACAAAGCACATTTCGTCATTCCTTTCCCACAATTCCTTGTGCTTGTATGCTTGTGTGGATTCAATAATGACAGATGTGGAGCCTGTGACAATAGGCCTTTCAGTGTTAGTGTGCTTATGGAAAATAACAGACTTCATATCAGAGTAATTATTTGCCTGTGTGGGTGAATACTTCATTACAATGGGGGAGGTTGCAACATGTAGTTGCAATGCTGCCAGTATAATAGTTACTCAGCGATCTGCAGGTGCACTCTCTGAATTCCCTGGTTCACATGTGGTTGCGAGACTTGTGAGAAAGTCAGCTGTCTTTTGATGTCAATGAGGCAGTATTACAGCCTCACAACTGCCATTTCATGCTGCATTTTTGAAGATATCCAAGCATTCAATCGTCAGCAGGAAGTTTGTGACAAAGGCAGCGGCCCAGAGACAGAGAGCAGACCACGAAGGAGGGGTGCAGATGTTAGGCAGCTGCTTCATCCCACCATCTGCCACCCTGGCCCCAGCACCTCTTAAACACCACACTTTAATGGAACGTCCCTGACCCTCTTGTGCGCTCTGCTCTCACTGACACAGATGGTCCTTGCACCAGGAACGACTGCTTTATCTAGACAGACCTCCTAAAAACCTTTTCAATACACAGAGAGTGGAGTTTTAAAGGTTCTGTAGTTGAGATGCTTTAAGGCTACAGCCTGCCAGGTGATTTTTATGACAATAAAATTAGACTTCAATGGCACAGCAAGAGAGGCTGCCAGAAGGCTTAAGCTATGATTGTAAACAGAGGAAGGGAGGAAAGGAGGCAGAGCGTGTCTTGGGGTCTTCTACACTTAGCTCACCTTCCTGCCCATTTAATGTGGTTGTTCTTGTCTTCAAAGGGGTTCCACTCCTCTTTTTCCAAAGACAATTCAACATGGCTTAAAGCCTGAAAGCTTACATAGCCTGCCACTACTCATTCTGTATATCTAATCCTCTATTTTCTTTTAAATGGCCTTTCAGTAGTAGCCTGTAACATATAAACATTTCTATCCGGTGCCTCAGATAGAATCAGCTAATGGCCGCAGGTGTTTACATTACAGCAGTTTCCAACAGGGGACTTGAAAGGTCTTGGTTTCAGTTATAACTATACATCTTCCTCTCTTTCTCTCTCTCACTTACTTTTCCCTCTCTGTCATTGTCATCTCATGCTCTCTCTCCATTGCTGTAAGGTTGGTGAGGTCAAACTCCCCCGGTGCACCTCCAACAACCCCCAGCCCTTGGCTCAGTTTGTGCCCAGAGAGGGGCTGACAATCCTGGGCAGGACAATAGGAACAGACCCCCCTTTGTTTGGCCCTCCATAGGCCTGATGACAGTCACAGTAAACAGTGGGCACAGGCTGAGGCCAGTCTGGGTGAGCTGCACTGAGGGGCCTTTGACAAGGAGAAGTAAAGCAGAAAAGCAGAACAAATAGTTTGAACCTTCTGCGCAAAAAAAGCTGCCAAAAGAATACACAGAGTTTCTTCAAGTATCTCACGCTGTACTAAAATATTAAGATATTATCATATATTAAGTCTAAGATACACACACTTACATATTTAGACAACCAGTGATACGCACTGTCAAGACCTATAGCATTACATTTAAGACAGGGCTAGTACAAATCATTTAAAGGCACAAATGTGGTTGGACAGCTGTACATCCATGACTATATGATACAAGGGTTATTAGGACTTCACAAGCTAGCTCACAAGTTCTTTACATATCAAGTTTACGGTCAACACGTGCTTGTTTAGCAATTTGGCCTGTGGCATTTTCAGTGCAGACACATACACTCTTCCAACTATGATCTAAGACAATCCGTGCAAATACACATCTCCACACTCCATCAGGTTGGCGCATGATCCTAAGCTTCAAAGAAGACCACACAGCAGTGCAGTGAAACATCCCTGGGACCTCTTTCATAGCCCTTCAGCACACACATAAAAAACATTTTTCATCTCCATATAATATTATTCTCTTCTTTTTTTATCTATACTAAAAGCTAGTGCTTTTTTCCTTATGCCTGGTTATCTCGATTTAGGAGCTCATAGCATACACTCAGAGGTCAGATTAATATTTATTACATGTCTTGCCTCAGAGAACCGCAGGCAGCAGTCCTTTGAAAGCCTGTGTATGCGTGGAGGCGGATGAGGTCTGGTGGAGGGGGGTCCGACCAAGCAGACCCACAGACGATGTGGTAAAACTTTTTTTCAGGGTAAACTGACCCTCAAATGAAGCAGTGTGGGGTCGGGGTGCAAGGACAGGAGAGGGTGAAGGCACATTCCCCCCCCCCCCGTCTCCCTGTCCTGTCCGCCCTTGTCTACGTTTTTGGCGTAACCCCACTGTGTGCGCTGTGTGTGCACAAACCAGCGGCCTGTTAAAACAGCATAACCAGGTGGAGCTGAGCAATTGCAAATGTTCCCCTTCTGGTGTCTCACACTACCAGGGGCCTCATGAACATATGAGACACAGCTGTGAGACAGACAGAAGAAAGAGAGGGGGTGGGTGTATCATACAGCTTTGATTATTGAATTATTGAATCTAAGCGTTTTTGGATCACTTATTTATAAGTTCTAATTCTAATCTATTTAGTTTGGGTTTTTTTTTACAGTTGCACAAAGTCACACACCACCTAATTTTTCAAAACTAAAATTCAAGTACTTGAAAGCTAAATTGATATTTGTTCATGCTCAGTACTGATTGCAAAGGAAAAATGAGATACAATAATCAACACATTTTTCTTTAGACTCTGAGCTGTAACAAAATGATACGATTTGAAAGCAAATACAAACTGGAACTGGCAATTGCAATCAAATCACTATCCCATTCTCATTGTCGATTATTAATTTGGCATGAGTATTTATATATATAAAATGAATTTCATGACAGCAACACATGTCCACATAAGATTCAGAGATGGCACAATTATATAGTTGCTATCACTCAGTACCTACTTTCGCCTGCATCCGGTATGTCCTGTCACTCCCGCCTCTGTCTGCAGCCGGGTATGGCACTAAGGAACACCAGAGTAGCTTGGATCTGATTCATAGCTCTCAGCAGTTCAGCCAGACCCATCAGTTATAGTTGGTGTCACTGACAGTCAGAGATACCGTTTTAGTTAAGCTTTCCACAATTCCCGGCTTAGTGGGGCTTATCCATTGCAGGATGTTATCACTCAGGCACTCTGTCACTTGTGTCATCGGCACAGAGTCCGAGCTTGACACTGAGCTGGTCTCTTTACCCAGCCACATACTTATCACCATCCATTACTGAGGTGTGAGGGCCTGATAAAGGTCTATCCAGTTCTATGCAGCTCTAGGCAGAGGTTCCGATTTAGATTGTTGTCTCTGCAGCGAGAGGCCTTGCCCCCTTGACTCTTGCTCTCATCACTCTGTGAGGCTGTGTTGCTCTGTCAATCAGAGAGGGCTGTGGGTGATCAGTCAGCTCCTCTTTAGGGGATGCTGGTCTGAGGAGCCATTAGAGAGGAGGCAGCATAGCCAGACTGACCCAGGCCAAAAGCTGATGAGAAACAGAGGAGCAGGAGAGCCTGAGGTAGAAAGTGGGGGGGCAGAGGAGCAGGAGGTGGATGTGCTGAACTATGTGGATTGTGAAGGGAGGGCAGCTCTGTTTTCTATTTGTGAGGATTAGGTTGACAGATCTGTATTTAGTTTCTTTGGGCCTCTAGCTGCAGTTAATCCCCCTCACCTGCAGCGAGTGCCCCCGTTCTTTTTCCTCTGACCCTGCAGCCCCCTACTTCCCCCATGTCCCCCACCTACTGCCCAGCACAAACACTCATCCCGAGACAAGCACATGACTCGTTGCACTCTGTCTCCTCAGGTTAGGGCCTCACACTCGACACAAATCTCTCCTGGGCCAAAGAAACAGCAGGGGTCTCCGCCTTTCAGGAACAGAAGAAAAAGGACCCCTAAAACCTGTGGTCTTCCACATGTTAAGATTTTTTTCAGCTTGGGTGAGGGGTTGTCCGTCATCACTTAGAGATAGCAATTACTCAGAAATTAAGAGCCATTACTACGGAAGCGACTTGTCAAAGCCACTCAGGAGAAAGGGGGACCTTTGGTAAAGCTGCACATTAGGAAATATACAGGGTCAGGTCAGGGGCACAGACCTCTTCTCTTTAGATCCTGGCTCCCACACACTCTGACCAGGCCTTCACACTGTTAAAGAAAGACTGCAGTGCCTCCGCAAACACACACAGCATGCCTGCCAGCAATTCTTGAAGGTGGGGACTCTGGATGACCTAATAGTTTTAGAATCTAAGCACATTTCTCAGTTTTAACAATAAAGTGACCTGACTGTAAGATGATGCAACAAAGAGGTTGGATGGATTTGAAGGGTTGTTGATGAAGAAATATGTGGGATTTCCTCGAGGTGTCATATTTATTTAATGTAATTTTAATGTTTGGAACTGAAAACAGCTGTAATTAGTCAGTAACTGTCTGATACAATGAACTGAACTGCATTTACAGTATGTCGCTGAGCCCTATAAACACATGTTGGCCAGCATTATTGTTGCACATAACCATCATCAAAATGATATTTAAAAAACACTTCCACACGGCTGACAGATACAATGTATATTTGGTTTCTCTGGGACTCTAACCACAGTCTATTACCCCCAATGAAACACCACACACACAAACAGAAACACGCACATACAGTAGACACACCTTTGGACAAGTAGCAGCAAGCTCACATAAAGGGTGTCATTACTGAGTGCCACAATGCCACCAATGGGGTGCTAACTGGCCCACACACATTCCTGGATTTATTAATGGATGCAGCTGGCAAATGTGCACTGACCTTTAGCTTGAAGAGGAAGACTGGCAGTGTTGTGCAGTTATTTCCAGACTGCAATCTACCTGTAAAGACATCAGTACTTAGCATAGATTATTAAGTGTGGTATTTCTGCATTCTCAAACTGTGGCGACCTGATCTCACAAATACAGAGTGAAGATTTAGCACGCAATGACAAGAAGCAAATAACAAAAGGTTGGAGGTAGCAACACAATGAAGCATCAGCAGTAGTGAGTATTATTGTAAATTATTTCATTGAAATAAATAATTGAAACAGTAATTTAGATACTATATAAATGCAGTATTTTTTACAGGGCTACAGGGTGTAGTGTAATCTATCACAATGCATCATATTTTCAAAACTGTCATGGTTATTGACTGGATATTGTCATGTGGTCTATATGCAGTTTAACCCCAGAGAACAGCACATGGTAGCCAGTCACTGACAACTGACTGACCGCCCCCGCCTGTTTTTAACATAATGGTATGATCTCTGCCTGTTATCACATGCGCTAGTGAAAGAGAGAGGGTGGAGCTGAGCACGTTGCAATGACAAAAGCCCTGGAGGGACAGTTCAGCACACTTCAAAGCTGCAAAATTGTTGTTAATATATATTATAAACCAAAGCAGGCGATGTGTGTGCGTGGAAATAAAAATGAAAACAAAGACCAGTATGATCAACAAAAGTTGAGTCAGAGCTCTGAATAAATGACCAGGTGCAATACAAATATTCCAAAAAGCGCATAAAACGTATATATTAATATGTGTTAATGTAGCTTTAATGATGGGCTATCTGATTGTAAACTATTTATGAAGCCGTTTTTGTAACGCTAAAAAGACTAAAATATGTTATCGGTGTGGGCTGACGTTGGATTCTGTATTATTATCTCAGACAATCCTGGATCCCATAAAACTAGTAACCGTTTCATTCCAAAATGTAAAAATACTCCATTACAAGTAAATGTCTTGCATACACCTGTCAATGTTGCACGGACTTTGTAGTAAGTAATTAAATAATTGTTTTTAAGTACATTATCTTATTAGAGTACATCAGTAAAGTACAAGTAACTGAGGCTAAACTGTAGTTGTACAGAAAAGTAGGCACAACGTACTTACCAAGTTTCACTTCTTCATGTATAGAAAACTATTAACTTAGCAAATAATTTAACCATATTGTTGTTAAGTTAATAAGCATTTTCCAAAACATTACAGCAAGCTGAATTCTTCCTGTCGGAAATTCAGACAATCCGTCAGTTACGCAAAGCACGCGAGATTTCCACTAAATCCTTACGCGGGAACATCATGTATATCATTTCTTTATACATGTAGTTAATACATGATGGGATCCCGTGTGGCAGAACTATTTTCTGAAATCGACAAGTTCCGTGCTCAATTATTGCAAAATGTCGAAGTCATGACAGAATGCCAGCATGTTGAAACAGAAATCTGCCAGTGAGTTCACACTCACCTGTCCCTTCTGCTAACTATAGCGATGTTAAAGTGGGTTAAGTTAGCTAACGTTAGCATTTGTGGTTCCCAGTGTAGCGTTAATGTAACGTTAATAACTGACTGCACTGATTAACGTTATGTTACCACAGTGCTGATATCTAATTAACGTTAACGTTAGCTCACTGTACGTTCTAACGTTACTTCACAAACTAGCGCTAGCCAACACAGAAAGTGAGTGTTATGCTAACGTTACCTTGCTAATAACATTGTCAGTCTGTTCTCATTAGTTGTCATACTCAGTCAGTTAACGTTAATTATCGATATATGTCTAATAAACCTGTGTAGAGTTGGTTGATGGGACAAACTTGAGACGTTATTCAATGTTTCCCAAAAATCTTTATTGCAACAAATATAACAATATAAGCATAAAGTTTGATCAAAATAAAAATTTGATTAAATACTGCTGTTTTGTATACAGACAAAACCACAACAAATGCACCACTGTTGAATCATTATGAATTTGTCCACTGTCAAAGATTTTGTAAAACCGTAACGTTACTGTGGTGCAGTAGCTAGCCCTTTCATATCATAACATATTAGACCATTGTTGTCTGAGTGTTTTATCCATCAACAGTTTCTCATATTTTCCAGAAAATATACTATATAGCCATATGTATATAGATGTTGCTAAAGTATCATGTAAACATTTCAGAACTCCTAAGCTATTTTCCCAGTCAGTTTCAACATTCACTGCAGTGCAGCAGATATTACTGTCTGTTGGGTTTTTTGGGGGGGTAACTTGGCTGACTGCTGCATTATTCATGTTTTTGATATATCGTCATCCTCACTGTATCTTATTTTCCAGCAAGGAAATTTTGACCCGCATTGAAAACGTAATCCTTGGAGTAGTGACTAGTCTGTCCAAAGACGAGGCCCCTGTCCTGGCCCTTCCCAACAGATCTAGCTGGGCCAACGTCAGGTAACTTGATTTTAATAAACATGCTGTAGCACGAAAAGATTTTCTCCCTACCCTGAACACTACAGTCATTTAACCTACCAACTGTGTGGGATCTGTGTTAAAAGGTAAACACGAGCAGTCGAGTTGTGTAAAGAAATAAATAAACATATACCTTCATAGGTTTTTCGTGGTAGTTCAGGCCACACAAGATGATCAAATTGCCGTTTAATTTCCTTAAAGAAGAAATACACAATTTAACTCTGAATTTGTGTAAGGTGTGTTTTACTGATTGGACAGGCAACTAAGTGGTGGGGGGGGATTTAACTTTCAGCTTTGGTTCATAGAGCTTGAAGTTAAAATAACTTCCTGCTTCTTAAAAGATGACACAGTGATAACAATTTGAAAAGTATTGGCCTACACACGCACACACACATATACACACAAACACAAATTTACAAAGGGCTTTAATGTGACTGGGCTACGGAGACCTTAGGCTCAGAGCAAAGCAGACTGTCTGGTCTTGTTTGGCTCAAACCTTGCCACTGCTTAAAGCACATTCTGGCTCAGCCCCTTCAAATGTGAGAATCCCACAGATTGAGCGCCAGAGGTTTCACAAGAGGAATCAGGACGGTGAGGTATGGGGGGGGCCTTCTCACAGGTAGCCCTCAGGGTGTGGGGAATTTTAGATGGCTAACAGGTGGGGGAGCTGGTTTTCAAAGCTAAAAAAGTAAATGTGGCGCTCACAATCTTTTCCATTTGAGTTGCTGTACGTTTTTCTTTCATTACTTCCCACTTAAGTTTTGACAGTGCCATCGGGCTTCAGATGAGTTCAGGAAGTTCTGTCACCTCCATTAGGAGCGACTGTGCTTCGTCTGTCACTAAATTTGGTGAGAAGACACACAACTCTGTTCTTATATTTATGTCCTTATGCAACGTTTCTGTTCTTGACAGCCGACATTCCTTTTAGTAAAAAAAAACTTTCCAGTTGTACTGTATTTCATGTGGCTTTCATTTATATTCATTGTGAACATATGCATAAACTGCACATAATGGCAGTAAAAGTCAGACTTAGTTTTAGGTGACAAATTGGCAGAGACAGACTATGTTGAAAGAGGCTTTTAGGGATCAGTTTACCACATAGATATCTTAATTAAGAACAGAATATGTGTTTGGTTTTTTTCTGCTCCAGTCTTTTTTAAAGATGTGATAAAACAGTCCGTGTGTGTTGTTTGGGAGGGGGGGGAATAATAGATTTGTTATTTGTTTCTCTGTTTAAAGCACGAATCCTCAAGATTCTCTTGGTCATCTACAGACTTGTGCAGAGCAGCTCATATGCCACGAAAAGGTTATTTATTATGAATTGACTATCAATTGACAATTAAATGATCACTAAAGCTGGATAAAATTCACATTCTGTATATGGCAGGGGTTTTTTCTGTGACTGTGGTTATTGCTGAATTTGCTCATAAATATGTACATTTTGTTTCCACAGAGACATCTATTACAACAACACACAGCTGTTTGGTTCCCAAAAAACTGTTGATGGTATAGTGGATGATATCTCCTCCATGCTAAAGGTTCCTCGCAGATCACTACATGTGGTAAGTGTGTCCATGTTAATGTGACATTGTACATGTGTGATTGTACGGCAGAAAACACAAACCTCAGACATTAAAAGGATTGTAGTAAAATTCCTTGTGGGTATGTTTTGTTGTTACTAGTTCTGGTACCACAGATGAAATCTGTTACTTACGGTGTTTTAAGCAGTTTGTTCTGCTTCATATGTTATCCAACACCTGAGGGAAAAAATGGTTCTTCTGATCAATCAGAAATTGAATTAAAGTTAAATTCAAACATGCAGTGTGAAAAGTATGTGTACATATAAATGTGTTAATATCAGCATGCATTAATGGTTGAGTAGGTCCATCCATCTATCCATCGTCAACCGCTTATCCTGCGTACAGGGTCGCGGCGAAGGTTCAGTAGGTAACTTTTAAAAATAAAAAAACTGTTTGGCAAATTTGCTGAAACTGTCACTATATCACAGTATCATATCATAGTACATTAAACAGATCATCGGTGAAAAAAAATCAGGTTCCTCTGGCTCCTCCTACTACTCAACAACAGCCAACAATGAAAAAACTGCCCATCCCTCCTTTGCCAACAGCGTATAGTACAAAACACATGTGGGACCACGTCCTGGCTCCACACGGAGCTTCGGGCTCATTGTGTTCGATACCATGGCGTAGAGGCATAACGACAAGCAGTGGGGAATAACTTCTTATGCTGATGTTATACATTGCTGCAGCTGCCTCTGAAGCCTGAGGTGCCCTGCCCCGGACCACAAAGCTTTGGTGTTGAAGCGACAGGGGCCAGGGTCTTGGCGAGACTCGCGGGATGAGGTTTCAAGGGGCTCCTTCATGTGGGATTGGTGGGCGGGGCTTATGAGAGTGATATGAGCAGCAGAAAGAGACGCAGAAGGTGTTGCATTGTATGTTCAATTGTTACTGACTGCTGCTTTAACTTGTGTGTGTGTAATTTTCATGCCACCAGTTAGCCACATCCAAGGGATTGATCTCAGGTGACCTGTGTTATCTGGAGGAAGATGGCACAAGGATTGACTGCCACTCCAGCTCTGCTGTAAGTTCTATCAACAACCTAAACCAACTGCCCCACTGACTGAAAAAGTCCTCTGTTACTACACCGAGAAACATTACATCCGCTATGACTTCAAGTATCCTGAGGAGTTTTCAGCATTTTATTTATATTAGTTTCACACCAAAAGAAATGCTTGTACCCATGTTGAATACTCCTACCTTTTAATAAAAACATTTAAAAGCCTTTTTTAATACTTGGGAAACTACATTGTTGGGGCTTGAGGGCTTTTTCTTCTCTTTTCATGCCGCATTATCACTGTTTATGGCACATTACTGACACCAACTTAGCACCATCTGCATTTGGCAGAAATGTGCGTTATGTACCCCTGTCGAGTGTGACATCCATGTGCTGGTAGACCATGAGATACAAACAATATGCCGCCTGTGCTCTGCAGCACCATGAGGTGTCAGCAACTCCACAGGGTACCTTGTGTTTCCTTCCAAACCAACAATAGTACTACGAAGCTTGAAACAGAAAGTAATGCATTAAGTATCTTTTTCAAGTTGAACCATTTTGTGTGGTTGTATTTTGTTTCAGGCTGTTGCAGTTTCATCAAACATTGGTGGCATTAGAAGTATCCTTTGTGATTTGTTTGACAATCTTACTGTGTGTGCGTGCGTGCGTGCGTGCCTTCTTGTATTTCTGAGAATGTCATAATGTATTTTATATTTATTTATTTATGTGTAGGCTGGACACTGTGTGGTTGCAGGGTCTTTATTTTCCTTGATCACGTACAGATATTGTATCATCTGCAAAATTTGTCCTGATAGTTGAGAAGGATGCAACGTTTCAGAGACTACTGGATGACGACTTCTGTGCAAAGCTCTGTCCTTGCATCATAATCACAGTGTGTTTTCTTGTCTTTGTGCCACTGTTTTCTTGGTGGTGTGTTTGTAAATATAATTTCAATCATATTAATTTGATGATGTTGCCTCTTCTCCTTAAGGGCAGTATTAGAGTTCTGTATACATAACCGGCGTGTTTGTGTGGATCAGGGTAAAGGCGTGCCAGATGTGAACAGCAGGCTGATGGTGAGAAAGCTTTGGGACACGCTGCACATCCCTATCTTCGCTTTGGTGGATGCTGACCCTCATGGTACACATCATCAATCTCAAGTGCAAACTCTTATATATTTTTTTTTACCTCTTGCACATACTTGACATATTTCCACACATTTAACAACACTTGACTCTCTTTTCATCTCCGCACACTCACAGTAGGGTTGCATGTCTCACTAAGCCAGCAGATGTTAGCACCTGTCCGGTACGTCATGGTGCCTAGTCTGGCTATTATTTCCGTTGGCGTGATCTCGTCCAGGCGGGATGGCACAGTTTCCATCAGTCTCCATACCTCTAACCCTTTTCCCAGTGCATGGCGAGACACATATGTAATGCTTTACTTTGTTCTAAGTTTCGTTACACATCTCGCAGGATAATTGCTCTGGTATGCTAGTGATTGCGGTGTGTCTGTGTCTCTCCTGATTTTCCCAGGGATTGAGATCATGTGTATCTACAAGTACGGATCAGTGGTGAGTCCCACCGTGCCAGTTATTCCCGTACTGTAAATTATCCGATGTGGCCTGTGCAGTGTCTCTCTGTTAGCAATATGTAATTATGCCCCTCTTTGAGTCGAAAAATAGGGACCAAGCATCCATCTCAGAATATTTAAACTGACATGGTATGGGGTGAAAATACTGAGTGGTTGTGTGGCAATGTCTTTATTGATCTCTGTGATGCTTGTGTAATCATCTTTATGTTCATTAACTTCATTGTGAACATGTGTTGGGCATAACCACATTATGTTACTACAGTGCTGATTATCTGTGTGTTTATTTGAGATATACTCTGTGTAGAAGCGCGTGTTTGTGTGACTGGGCGTGTGTGTGTATATGTTTGTTTGTGCGTGCGTGGGTTTTTCCACAGGCGATGTCGTTTGAGGCCCACAGTCTGACCGTCCCCAGCGTTATGTGGCTAGGCCTCCTCCCCTCTGACCTCCAGAGGTTTGGACTCAACATTCGCTACTTCCTACTTCCTCCTCCTGCCTCTAATTGGGATTATATTCTGGGGACATGTAGATGTTTGTTTTGGTTTCTGTTGCTGTCGCCCTCTTTTTATTTTTTTTTTTTTCCTTCAAGGAACTGCATCTGAGAGCATATTGAGTTTTAAGTATATGTCCCCTTGAACAAATTTAGGCCAAAATGGCTTTTTGACATACATTTAATTGTAGTCTATACAGTAATTCCTCTTATGTTTGCCCCTAAACATACATAATAGTAGCAATGTGAGTCTATTGAGAATGGGAAATGTACTGTAGGGAAGACATTCATCAACAGAACTGCCTACGGGCTGTCACTTTTAGGAAATTTATTTAGTGTTTTCATTCTTAAGGTTGCGGGTTCCTGATGCTGCCCTGATCCCCCTCACCAAGAGAGATAAAAGCAAACTTGACAGCCTCCTCAAAAGGCCATACTTAGCCAGCCAACCCGATTGGCAGAAAGAGGTGAGAGAAGAGAGGGGACAGAGGAAAGTGCTTTAAGGTGGAGTGCAGGATGGAGTTTTGCATAGAATTTTGCGAGTTAGATAAAGTGCGATGAAGGAAAGTATCTGAAATGTATCACTACAAGTAATATTGTTGTACGGCTGGATACATCCTTATTATTGCTTCTTTTTAACCCCATAGAGTTTTCCTGGAGTGTTCCTTAAATATTTGTCAGTCCTCATGTCTAAATTAATATATCATGTCCCCGGGAACAAATACTTTTTTAATTCATGTTAAATTGATCTTGAAAACCACCCAAAACCTTTGACTCAATTAGATGAATTTGAGTTTAAACTTTTACCATGTGATTTTGAGTAACAAATTTGACATATCAGTTAAAAGAAAGTGCTGTATACAAAACTACTTAACCATAATGTCCTTTAGTCCATATCACACATCCCAAACACTACTGTACTCCGCTCCTTCTTGGGAAAATGTTGGTCTGAAGCGCCCTGTCCCTCTTTCAAAGGAAAAAGTGTTCTCCCTCAGACGCTTACACAGTTTTAAGATTTTTGCTCATGTGACACATGTCATAGAAATAAATGTGTGTGAGAGGACTCTTAGCTGGCTGGTACTGAGGATACACCAGCCATGTTGCTGTGAAGTAGTTGTTAGAGATAGAACACCTGATGATTTATGCTTTTTTGCACAGCTTTCCCCAGAATTGCGTGTTTGCTCTTTTTGTAGATGGAACTGATGCAGCAGAGTAAGGTCAAGGCTGAAATACAGTCCCTGGCAGCCATTGCTCCTGATTTCCTCACCAACATCTACCTGCCCAATAAGCTGCGCTACGGGGGCTGGGTTTGAGCGCAATGCTGCCACTTAGTGGGAAAACAAATGCAACAGCTGCTAAAGCTGGTTGCAAAACTAAAGAAAGATCTTCCATGTAGCTGTCCTACCAGACTTTGTCAGACAGTTGTAATGTTGGCATATGTGCCTTTTTATGTTTTCTAATTGTATTTCAGAAATGACCTCATCCTATCATTAAAACCCTGTAATTCCAATGGCATGTTTTTATTCTTGTTGGTCTTGTTTATATTCCCAAGATATTTGGACCTGCTGTTTCTTTAATGGAGTTAATTATTCTACAATTGTTTTAGCCTTGTCTTGCATACCACTATGTATGCTGGTGCAAAGGCTATAAATGAGCACCTGAGGATGATGATTTAGTGGTTTGATTTTGGAGTATTCATTCATTAATGCACAACATGTAACTGCTCACGCTGCTGAGGTTTATACAATCAACTCTCCAGCAGGTGGAGACAGTGTTCATTAAATAAGAGAAATAAGTTGGAATGTTCTTTCTCTTTATGTGGGATATGAAAAATGACATATTCAGTATCAATAATTATAACGATAAATGTCAAATCATTCTTGCTAGTTTAATGATTTTGCTCCTGAAAGTTGAAGAAACCAGATGGTTAATTGTGGTTTTAAACTATTCTTTATGGTCTTTATAGCACTTGATGCCAAACAGTGGATCACTTAACAAATCTGAGGTAGAACACTCAAAACAATGATGATAAAATATTCTTTTCAGCAAATATGCATGAGTAAAATTAAGAAAAATCTTTTTCAGTCTCTTGTCCTCAACAAAATAAATATGGCCCATGTCAGTATAATGAATTTTTGATGCATGTAGCTTGAGTTTATTTTAACAGATTCATGTATGTTTGTGTAGGTTATGTTTTTTTGTCCGAATCTCAAATATATAGCTAGTAATAATAGCTGTGAAATGTGGTGGAGTAAAAAGTCCAATATTTGCCCCTGAAATTTAGTAGAGCGGATACACAAAGTAGCAAGGTTTGAGCAGTACCTCAACATTTTATTTAAAAACAGTACATGTAGGCCTATTTAGTTAATTACGACCACTTCCCAGTGGGCCTACAGCAGTAAGGACATTTCCAGTAATGGTGCTCATATTGTAATTTATAATCTATCTTTAGGGCTGATAATATTGAAGAAATGAAAGGTTAAATCAAACCAACATTTCGTCGTTATTTCACATAGCAAAAAACATGTTTTAAAAGCAGTGTGTGTGTTTAGTTTATAGAAATAATAGAGTGCTTCCTGTTTGGAATAGACGATCTTGGTAGGTGGTGGGCATGGCTCTATTCTTGTGCAACATACTCCTGCTACCTCACTGCAGTGACCTAAGTGGTGTAATTTCCTTAGCTGAAGTTGCTTCAATGTGCAAGAAGAATTGTATCTACTGAGGAACTCAAGACAACACCAATTTAATTACAAAGAATAAACCAGGTGGGTTATGAGGTATGGCATGGATTCAATCTCATGTCCGGCTGGTTGAAGGTAAGTTTTTTTTTTTTGTTGTTTTTTGCATTGTATGAATATTTATGTCTGTCAATACCAGTTTTCAGCTTTATTAACCTGTACCGACAAACTACAAAATCTTGTACAAAGTCATCCCAGAATAGTGGAAGCTATTATGGCGCAAAGGTAGGACCAACTCCATATTAAAGCCTAGGGATTCAGAATGGGATGTCATAAAAGTAATGTGTAGGTGTCCCAGTACTTTTGTCCATGTGTATATATATATATATATATGGAATGGTGGTTCAGTCTGTTTTGTCTAAACTGCAGACAGATGGCTCTTCTCCTCTGTCTTAGGTAAGTCCGTACAGCTTTAGTAGCAACACAGGTCCTTGAGAGGCCTTCCCTCTCCCCCTTGTCAAGGACAGCTGACAACAGAGCAGAGTAAAAGAGAAAAGAGTAAACATCCTCTCTGGTCTCACTGGTCATAGATTAGTGTGGAATCTGTAATGTTCGGCAACACATTTTTCATCTGTTGCGTCAAGGTGAACTGGGACGTGTTCAGGTAAAAAAGAAAGATGGCATAGAAAGAGACAACTGAGAGAAAGGTCGATAAAGGCAGCGTTTTATGAGTTTTGATTGAAAATATTCTTAAATGTTACCCAAATAATTTTTACATTTTTGACACGTTACCTTTATCTGGATTTTTTATTTTTCAGTAAAATTTCAGAAATATTTCTCATACTGCCCATGCTATTTATCTTTATTTACTATTTAAAATGTTAGTCCAAAGTTGTAAGGAGCAGGTTGCATTCCAATATCTGACCCTTATGGACTATATGTAATGGAACTCTACAGAAAACTATCTAGACACATTTTTAATGGTCCCCCTTTTCTCCTTCTCATTCAGGTCAAGAGTCTCTAATATGGACGCAGTGATACGCCGGTGTCCATTCCTCACTGTCTTGCCCAGTGTTTGCCTGCAGCTGTCTGGGAAGTCCTCACTGGTGAGATTTACCCACAAGTGCCCCGTGATGATGTACCTGGTCTCCAGACCTGTAGCCAGAGCTCTGTCCTCATCAGCTTCTGCGTCCAAACAAACTCCAACAAATGATGGTCAGTTGTAAGGTGAAAATTGCAATGCATCCTATTACATGTGATGAACTGTTAGATCAGTACAATTAATGGTGATTTATATACAAACAATATTTATTTATTATGTTGTAGACTGATAATAATTTAGAAATGTACTGTGTTCTGTGCTGTAGATCAAAAGCACAAATTCAAGTTGTCCCCCGGCTACGTCATGTCACCTGCTTGTCAGGCTGTAGGCTCTAAATGCCCTTTCCTGGCTGCAGAAATGGTGCAGAAAAACATTAGGGTAGTAAGAGAGGCCAGCATGGAGCTGCAAGAGGACGTCCAGGAGATGCACTCTTTTCGCACAGGTAAACGTGTTCTGTAAAATGTGAAGTGTCAGTGTTTTGAAGCACACAGCCTAGTGACATTTAAAGTCCATAGCAAATTGCTGTTATGCATTGATTTAGAGATCATTAATGCTGTGAATATTAAATAGGGAAAACAGATGTTGTGGATCTCATTAAGGCAGACAAAGCCAACACCGGGGCGCCAAGAGACCTTTTTAAACCCATATCTTCCAAAGTGTCTCACCTGCTAAAAGATCATCTGCCTGAGGGTAAGAAAGACAAATTCTTCTTGATGAACAATACTGTAATTCTCAAAGAGTTAATTTACTTTTTATTTTATTTTTTAAACCCTCCTCCCATTTTTCCTCCATCAGCTGCCAGCTTCCAGTATGACAGTTTTTTTGAAAAGAAGATTGAAAGCAAGAAGACAGATCACACATACAGGATTTTTAAGACCGTGAACAGGTGTGCCTTCTCGTTCCCCATGGCAGACGATTACTCTTTCCATGCAAAGAGAGACGTGTCTGTGTGGTGCAGCAATGACTATCTTGGCATGAGCCATCACCCTAAAGTCATCCAGGCTACCATGTGAGTCAGTGACCCTGATTAGAAATCATAAGAGGAAGGCGATGATTACTGATTAAGCCCTGATGAAATACGACAATAAGGCAGTATAAGATAGTAAACGCTTTCTTTTCTTTTTAAGGGAGACTTTGCAAAAGCATGGTGCTGGTGCAGGAGGCACGCGAAACATTTCAGGGACAAGCAAATTCCACGTGGAACTTGAATATGAGCTAGCTGAGCTGCACGGCAAGGATGCTGCCCTGCTGTTCACTTCCTGCTTTGTAGCCAATGACTCCACTTTGTTTACTCTGGCAAAAATGCTACCAGGTACGTACACTCATGCTTGTAAATAATACAGCATGTGCCCAAAAGTTCCATGACTTTGCCTTGATTCAAAATTGTAATGTAATCAATCGCAGATTTTCTTGATTCAGACTTAAATCAGTAGTAGGGAATTGAAGAGTAAACATTTCTTCCATTTGTTTCCTCCTCTAGGTTGTGAAATCTACTCTGACGCTGGCAACCATGCCTCAATGATCCAGGGTATAAGAAACAGTGGAGTCAAGAAGTTTATCTTTCGTCACAATGACGTCAGCCACCTACAAGAGCTGCTTGAGAAATCTGACTCTTCCACTCCAAAGATTGTTGCCTTTGAGACAGTGCATTCAATGGATGGTAAGTACACAGCCCCTAATGAAATTGTCTAATTTATTTGTTCTAGTAAAATGTTTGTTGGAAAATGAGGACAAACACTAAAGGATTACTGTTACTGTATATATGAAAGCACCGAAATGTAACAATTAAACACAAAGCATAGATATATAGATTTATTTTCAGTTTAATTTTTATGATATGTAATCTTAAATAGTCTATTGGACGCTGTGCTCTCTACAGGGGCTGTGTGCCCACTAGAAGAGATGTGTGACATTGCCCACAAGTTTGGTGCAATTACATTTGTGGATGAAGTTCATGCTGTGGGCTTGTATGGGCCCAGAGGAGGAGGGATCGGGGACAGAGACAGAGTCATGCACAAGATGGACATCATCTCTGGTACCCTTGGTGAGTAGCACCCTCGCCAATGAGGGGGAACCTCTCATAACACCCTCACCAGTATGCACCTGTCTGACTTGTAATGGGTTTCGTTTCCAGGCAAGGCATTTGGCTGTGTGGGTGGCTACATCGCCAGCACCGGCTCCCTGGTGGACACCGTGCGCTCCTTCGCTGCAGGCTTTATCTTCACCACGTCCCTCCCCCCGATGCTGCTGGCAGGGGCAAAGGAGTCCATCAAGGTCCTGAAAAGTGAGGAGGGCCAGATGCTCAGGAGGAAACATCAGAGGAGCGTCAAGCTGCTCCGACAGATGCTCATGGACTTGGGCCTTCCAGTGGTCCACTGCCCAAGCCACATTATTCCTGTCCGGGTACGAAAACGAATAATAAAATAATAATAATACATTTTATTTCTATAGCGCTTTTCAGGACACTCAAAGACACTTTACAGGTAAAAGCAGAAGTTATGTACATTTAAAACTGATTAAAAACATAAACAGCATAATATAAAATATACAAACAGTAGATAAAAACATGTGGTGCGGAAATACATAAGAGCAAGTGGCGACCATATAAATGTTTCACAGGTGGCAGATGCAGAGAAGAACAGTGAGGTCTGTGACATCATGATGTCTCGTTACAACATCTACGTCCAGGCAATCAACCACCCAACTGTGGCTAAAGGAAAGGAGCTGCTGCGCATCGCCCCGACGCCACACCACACTCCTGAGATGATACACTACTTTGTTGGTATGCCCACTATTAATGGTCTTATCTCATCCAAATATATGGAGCCTTTTAAAAAATTTGTATGTTAAACATTTGAAAAATTATGCAGACGTGTAATACAAAGTGTTTATTGTTGGGTTGAGCAGTCTTTAGTGTTCGTAACTCCAATAGCTACATTTGATAGTGAGACCCCAGCCCTGTAATTATTATTTTGACACTGTTTACGCTTATAGGTAAATCTAATATCCATAATATATGGCAAAGATTTTGTATCCTCAGCTGTTCGTTCTCTGTTTTGTCTCTACAGACCGGCTGGCGAAGACGTGGAAGGAAGCGGGTTTGGAGCTGAGGCCGCACTCCTCAGCAGAGTGTAACTTCTGCCAGCAGCCTCTTCACTTCGAGCTGATGAATGAGAGGGAGAAGTCCTACTTCACAGGCCTCAGTCACATGATAGCAGTAGCCTGACATCACACAAAACACTAAGCCCCCACCTCCTAGTATTCACGCTATTTATTATATTTAAATGAAGTATATCACTGTGTGTAAAATTTTCTGTCACCAATAAATGTCTGGCTAAAGTGTGGCTTTACTGCATTTAGTTTTAAATGTATTAATTACGACTTACACATGAACTGACACACACTTTATAAATGAATGAAGCACTGAACCAAGACTACTTTTTGGTACACTATCAAAAAATTCAAAAGGGTAAATTTATAAATACAAGTATTTGTATATGTTTTTGTCACATGCATAATTTACATCAGTAAGTTATTAAAGAAGGTGCTGTGCTTCTAGCGACGTGTATTGTGTTATTGAGTTTGTGCTGCCTTGCTGAAAGATTTTCCTCTTTTCCCCTAGTAATACACTCGCATGTATCTGTAAGAGGGTATTACTCTTACAGATTACAAGGTATGCAAATGTGCATATTATGGGTTACGCAAAGATCTGATCTGAATAATCTGAATGAACATTTCATGCTAGAATAATTTTCAAGCATGAAGTGAATGAGATGGCAGATGGGATGATATATCTCACTCCAACCCAGTGAACACAGTATCTCAAACTGATATCATACTCAGTAATATGATACAGCCAGGTCTTTAGGCTCATACAGTTTTATCCTTTTAAATATATCATGACATCCAGGATATTTGCTGCGCATACATCTTCTGTATATTTTAAATTATTTCATTACATGCATTGACCCTGGCACAAAGATCACCTCTCACATCAGTTATAACATGTAATGAAATGTGATAATGCTTCCTTCTGTAGATATATCCCTCAAGAGTCAGTTACAGGGTGATGGAGTGGATCAGGTCTAGTCTGTTGTAGGCAACATGTCATTTACTCTTACTACAGAAGTAAATAGTGATTATGATAAGTAGTGTGTAGTTCTATCATAAACAGAATAAAATGCATATGACATAAATGCCACAATAACTGTTTTTCTATTGTAAAACCTGCTGGTTTAGCGAAAAGGGCAGATATTTATCAAGTAGTGGGGTTCATGTACTGTATAATCAGCTTAAGGGCAGATTTGTGGTCATCTGGTCATTCATTCATGAAATTCAGTTCATGGCATTCTTGGTTTCGCCACATGGAGGCATACTGGGTCTCCTATTTGCATTGGTAAGGCTGTGATGTCAGACACCTCCCTCCTTTGCAAAATGACTCATAGCTGGTGCAGCAGCTTTCATGATGAACCACTAGATGGTATCATCAATAGAGAACAGGATATTGTGTTTCCCATCTAGATAACAGGGGAGATCATATTGGTTGTAATACAATGCAGCAAACACACTTCAGTGTACCTCACAGCATGTGTCAGTGTAGCAGCCATGCAAAATCATAGCATATAGAGTATTTTAAGTTGAGCTGTCAGATTTATTTTCCATTAATGTAGCTACCTGGATATTTTATATAGCTTTTTCATACAAGATGGAGTTGACATTTTTATTGACTTTGTACATTTTCTCTCCTGTAGCCTAGGATCATTATGTTTTGGTAAAATTAGTTCAATAAAAAGCACACATGCAGAGACATATCAATGGAAAGGAAGCTCTCCTCCCATCTGTCTCATCTGTGAATACATCCCACTGTACATCTGCACGTGTCAGGGCTGTGTTTGTGTGCCCGTTGGGTATGCGTGAAAGCCCTCAAAGTAGCACTTGACATGCAAAACCTGGGATTCTGTATACCAATGATTCCCCTCTTTCCTCTGAGAGAATTACCATTAACTCACGTTTGGAGCACATTATGTAACCAAAGTGTTGATGGATGTGGAGTAGTCAGGAGACCAACACTATCGTGCAGGTCCAGCCTGCTCGCAACATGAATCTTTGATTTTTATTTTTAATTTTAATTTAATAGTCCAGCTACATGTTGTATTGATTTAGTTGATTTGGATTTCAAATTTGAAGACATATACATTAATAAACAAGACCATCTTTCCCCATAAACTAACTCTTTCCCCATAAACTAACTCTTGCTTCATATATAATGAACCCAAATGTGTTGAAAGGAAAGACTCCTTTGTTCCCTGTTTGACCTCATTGTCACACATTATTTCTTTCATCCATCACTTGTAGAAAGTCTGAGGACAGGTCCTCCACCACCTCTAAAGCAATTCCTGGAGGAGAGTACAACTGGAACAGCAATCATGAGGATATGAGGGGCCAGGAGCTTTGAGTGTGTGTGTGTGTGTGTGTGTTTAGCTGTGTGTGTGAGTGACAGGGTGTTTCAAACTCTTGTCATTATGTGGTGGTTGGCTGTTGGAGGCAGGTGTGAACAGGGTGGCATGGTGTAGTGTGGCGATGGTATGGTGTCTGTTTTTGTGTGTCTGATCAGTCTATGGTTGACAGCATTTGTGTGTGTGTGTGTGTGTGTGTGTGTGTGTGTGTGTGTGTGTGTGTGTGTGTGTGTGTGTGTGTGTGTGTTTAGCTCTATTCTGTGTTAATCCCGATGCTCTGCACATCTGTGTCCCCCCCCGCCCCACCACCCCCCGACTCACGTGTGCATACAGATGAGCTGCATGGCTGGATTCCCACTACACACATCTTTCTCTTTCTCTCCCCCTCTTATATTCCTCCACATTGAGCATGTGCTTGCATTATTATGCACATCAGTAGTGAACCATGGGAATGTTGTGGTTGCATTCAAAGAAAAGACACTCATGCAAAGCAACATGCTTGGGAATTTCCTATCGCGCTCACCATCTAATACAGCTTGGCAAGATACACTTCACCTCAGAAATCTAATTAAAATTGAGGAAGAGAGCAGTTTCTGGGGTGTGTCCAATCTGATACTAAATGTTGTCATGATGAAAGATAACACTGTACTTCCGTAGTTAAATGATCTGCAGGAGAGCTGCAGAAAAATGCATGCACGAATTCAAAGTACTCAGCAAAGTGATTGAATTACAGCGGAGTTTGCCCCTGCGGGAAGAAAGCTAATGGATTCAGCCCATTTGTTAGTGTTTGTGTTCTAAATGGAGGGTGTGATTTCATTGTAAATACTGATTTGCACTTGTAATCCTGTGTAATAAACTGATAGCTATTGTAATATAAGTAGTATCATTATATGACATTACATACTGTATATAGTTATTACATTATCTGGTACCAGCTAAAATACTGTATGTCACAGGATTACTGTTTTGAAAGGGTAACATGAGAGCACTTTAGAAAAATGCCACATAGGTCAGGGGGATTTGGTTGTGAACAAAGGGCAATGATGCATTAATAATATGTGCAATAATGCAATCCCACCTGCTTTATCAAAGGTGTCAGGAGTTCCCTCAAAAAATAAGTATCATGGGAGTTGCGGCTATCCAAATTTTATTCAACATTATTGTTATACTAGCTCAGATACATCTTGAGCTCTCATGGGAAACTTTAAGTGATTAAATGCATAAGTAATATAAGTTAAACAAGGTCACTACAAGGTAATTTGGTAGGCTAGAACAGAAACAATACAGTCCATAGGGAAAATGTAGGAATCATATTTAGTGATTAGTGATAACTATCCCCTTAAAAATCAACTTGCTATAATATCTTATTACGAAAAATGATGATAGTGATTGGCAAAATTGTGATTGGGAAATGATTACATTGGGACCTACTGATACCTGTTACCAAACTTTGTGATATTTCTGCTATGACTTTAAATCATAAGGAATAAACTCCTCCCTCTCCAGTGGCTTTACTGTCAAGTGAAAAAAAAGAAAAACCTCCCATGCATCGGAATGGTAAAACGAGACTGTGCATGGAGGACCCTGGTACGATGTGAAGTAGTTGAAGTTGAAGAAGATATTATTGCCTATAACACATTCACATTAAAACTTGTGGACGGTAAAGTAAAGTGTAAATAGGTCTTCAATAGCGTCGGGGCAGGTTAGATTCACAGACTGATGGAAATAGAGAAGAGGAAAAAGGGGAAATATCTTCGCTCCAACAGAACCGGCGGGGCAACATTTAAAGCTTCTTTTTGCGGGTGAAATGTAGTTTTTCGTCGCTTGGTGGACCATGTAGTAAGTGTTTGCGCTTGCATGTAGTATGATATTGAGTCCGATATGTCTAATGTGACACCGAGTAAAAGCGTGGAATGGCTGCAACTCGAGTTGGAGTCTGGAGGCACTTCTTTGCTCTTGTTGGACTGCCGTTCACATGAGCTTTATGAATCATCCCACATAGAGACCGCCATAAACCTGGCCATACCGGGGCTGATGCTCCGGAGGTTCAAAAAGGGCAACATACCGATCCGGACCATCATCCCGAACCATGAGGATAAAGAGAAGTTCATAAGACGATGTAAAACGGACACTGTCGTCCTGTACGATGAGTGCACCGTGAACTGGCAGGACAGTGGATCTCCAGCGTCTGTTTTGGGTCTGCTTCTTCAAAAACTATGGGAAGACGGTTGTACAGCGTATTATCTTGAAGGTAAATTGTTTTTCTGTTAAAATAAACCGAAGAACAATAATATCAGAAGTTTTATTCATGTAAAACGTTGGTAAAAGTTAGTTATAGTGTGTCTGCGATGTAACGTTAACGTTAAGTTAGTTAAAACGTCCAACTGACGCCGCTTTACAATTCGATCCCTATTGTCAATTATCAGGCTGTTTTTGGCGCAATATTGGTATAACCTTACATCTTTATAAACTGGATTAAAGGCTAACAAGGCGTTTTGGGAAAGACGTTGTCAAATGCAGCATTCGTTTTTACTGGGAGAGGTTTTCAACTTCCAAATACCTACTTTTGAGAACGAGACTTTATGTTTATCTGGGTTACTGTTGTGTCCTAACCTTAGACGTTAACATTTATTCTGCGCCAAAGTCTGCACTGTGTTGTGGGTTTTGCGGTTCGTACGCTGCTCAAAAGTTTGTGTGCTGTGTGTCACTAAGATTCTCAA
Organism: Micropterus dolomieu; assembly: GCF_021292245.1. Classification (NCBI taxonomy): domain Eukaryota; kingdom Metazoa; phylum Chordata; class Actinopteri; order Centrarchiformes; family Centrarchidae; genus Micropterus; species Micropterus dolomieu. Next base: position 12,144,011 of record NC_060157.1, read on the forward strand.
TTAAAATTCCAAAATGGCCGCGCCATGTTTTGCTCTAGCAGGAATAGGCATGCATTTCATGAATGGTCTGTTTTTGGGGAACTTCAGCTCTCTGCAGCTCTGCTTCAATACCCAACCGCCTTTTTGCCACTGAAAATGTGACTCAAATAAACAGTTTATATGAGATGTCCCTTTTATTTAAAAATAATTAAACCCCTATTGATGTGACTTTTTTAATTTGTGTTTTGGCACTTGTCCAGGTGGATTTGTAAAGTTCCACACAGAGTACCCAGAGCACTGTGAGACCCTCCTAGACAGCTCCTGTCCCAGCTCCTCTCCTCCTCTGTCTGTTCTGGGTCTTGGAAATCTCCGGATCAGCTCAGATTGCTCCGATGGTGAATCTGATCGTGAACCGAGTAGTGCCACAGAGTCTGAGGAGAGTCCCATCCCCAGCAATCAGCCTGCCTTCCCTGTCCAGATTCTACCCTACCTTTACCTGGGCTGCGCCAAAGACTCCACTAACCTAGACGTGCTGGGCCAGTACAACATCAAGTACATCCTGAACGTCACACCCAATCTCCCCAACATGTTTGAGCATGACGGCCACTTCAGGTACAAACAGATTCCCATTTCGGACCACTGGAGTCAGAATCTGTCCCAGTTTTTCCCAGAGGCCATATCATTTATAGGTGAGTAGGTCTGTCACAGGCTTTGTTAAAACTCACACACACTGTCTAACGTTATGTGTTTAGTTGTTTGTTTTGTAACAAGGATTGTGTTACATAGTAAGCCCATGTGGGCTGGGTATCTTTTGGTATATGAAAAATAAACCAAAGTATGAATTAAGTCATTTTTTGCTACTTATGTTTAACAGTAATGTAATAATCTATACTCTTTATATCTTCACTCGTTCCTACTTTGCTGCACAACAATATCCCTTGGGATAAATAAAGTTCATCATATCTTATCTTCATTTTTTGACAATAATTATTTGGTAAACTGGTGTGTGAATGGATTTGTGGGACAGGTGGGATGTTTTGTGTCATCTGCATAAACAAATGGAGGTTTATATCACGAGACATGATAAATGTTTTCTCCCTAACCGCTTATGTAGGCTGTTATCAGCTGTTGTGCAACAGCATCACTGAGTTTCATTGCTACACAGCAATAACACATTCATCTTGAAAGCAAACACATGTTTTTCTGTTTTTGGTGGCACCACAACATTATGTTTCTGTTTCACTTTTGATTAGTTGTCTTTCACCACAACTGCACCTGAAACCACAGCTTCTGACTTGTTTGTTTGGTGGTTGCAAGGCTGTATATCATGAACTAGTTTCCAAAGGGTTTAGAGGTAGAAAGAGGAAGGAAATGTTGTTTCCACTCTCTGGGGTTGTGTTTGATTGCAGGGTCACACGTTCGGCGTAGTGTTGCTTAGTTTGCAGTTGTTTGTTAATGTGTGTAGCTAACAGGATATTAGGCACACTGTTTTCTAGATCAAATGAATCAACAAGGTTACTTCTGTCAACTAAGACCCAGAAAAACATTCATGCTTACACATTGTAGTACAGGGAAATATGAATCAATGAAAATATTATTTAAAATTTTCTGAAAAGGTGTATGTTCGCTGTACTTGAACAGATGTCCTTGTATAACTCTCTGAAGACTGTGGTTTTCCCTTCCTCTCACAGATGAGGCTCGGTCTAAGAAGTGCGGCATTCTGGTCCACTGCCTGGCCGGAATCAGTCGCTCAGTCACAGTCACCGTGGCCTACCTGATGCAGAGACTCAACCTCACTCTCAACGATGCTTACGACTTTGTCAAGAGGAAGAAGTCCAACATTTCCCCAAACTTCAACTTCATGGGTCAACTCCTGGACTTTGAGAGGACGCTGGGGCTGCACAGCCCCTGTGATAACCGTTCCACCAGCAAGGAGCCGCTCTTCTTCACCACACCAACCAATCACAACGTCTTCCAGCTGGACACACTGGAGTCCACATGAGGATTGGTCAGCCTTTCTGTTGTTTCCTGTTGTGTCTCTGAGGTTTTCTGAGCCTGTCAGATGCCTAACTAGCTGACACAAGCAGTAAGCCCGTTACAGTGTTTCTTCACCAAAACGAACTGCATTGATCTGTTAAAGGAACAGACCTGTTAGGGGTGGGCGATATGGCCAAAATCTTCTATCACGGTATATGTAACTTTATTTTACCGTATATATAATGATCAATAATTGTTCTGTAAATTCAATTAAGAAAAAGTTCGAATATCTGTACCATTTAGCACTTATCATGAAATCACAGAGAATCCAGTCTATGATTTGCTACATAGCCTGCCCTGAGTATATAGCAGAGACACTAAGGGATAGCTCCCAAGGTGGAAGCGATATTGCCACATCTCTACGGGTGGACACATTTCTGCTGTTGCGTGATATGTACCATCATAATGCGATTAATCCAAATTTTTTTTTGCTCCTGCTTTTGGCTTCCAATGATTATGAAAACAAGAGAATCGAGATAAAACGATTATTGTGTCACATTCAGTTTAATTATGCTTCTCTTGTTTTGTCTTGTGTTATAAATCCAAATTACATATTATTTATACTTTTTCTGATTCACTGTTGGTTTAAGTCACTGTATGTCCCGACAGGACACCACGGTTGAATTTCAGTGTTAAGTAACGTAAGAAGTTGCTGTCAAATCAAGTAACTGCTCGGCAGCCAATCTGTAGTCAATGTAGGGAAACGCCGCGTTTCAGTTTTTTTGTCCGTGAAAACGGAATATTGATTTGGACGTAGATTATCATGGCAAAGGTAGAGGCTTCAAAGCATTTAGGTCAGCCCTTTAAATCTTGTTGAATAATTGTGATCTCCATATTGACCAAAATAATTGTGATTGTGATATTTGCCATAATCGAGCAGCCCTACTGTAAGCAGAGAATATGCTGCATTCGATCGAATCTCAATGCCTTAATATCTAACATGAGGATGAATTTTGCTATCCATCATGCATGGCATTAATCAATGGTCATGTACAGCCATAATAGCAGGACATTTCCTAACTTTTCTATTAAATCTAGGATTGTTGTTTGACTGTTATTTGTTATTCACCAGCTGTAAAATGGATGTTTATGTATTTCTTTGTATTAGTTATAATTATTGCCTTGACGGTCTAGGAGTCTTTGGCTAATCAGAATGTTTTCTGGGGACCAAACCGAGACGTTTTAATGGTACTCTAGCTGAGGGGAAATAAGCTACTACTGTGATCCGGCCTTGAATTATTGTTACAGTTTTTCTTCTGATGGCTGTTTGCAGCTCTTTTGCAGCACGGTTACCATAGGAGGCATTTATTCTTGTGCTTTCACTCAGAATACCTTCACTAATGTCTGTAAAACACCATAATGTTAAATTGTTATTCTTTAACTACAAAATCAAGTGGCCACTTCCTGCAGAATATCAAAATTGGAACATACTTCTCTTCAGAAACACTCCTGTACATTCTTTTGCTTTATACCTGCATTATTTGTCATGTGATTATGTTCTACCAAGGACCTTGTTTTTTAACCTTTAGGTCATATTGCCTGTTGTTTTTGAGGCCTTGGCCATACTTTAACATGAAATTGAACTACATGTCAGTCACCAGGTAGAGGTATAGTGTATAGGACTAGCTTTTGCCTCGATTGAAAGTAATGTGTAAGTAAAAAGTGTATAAAGGAATGGATGTTCACCTTGATTTTTACTCTGACAGTCTTCAGTCTGCAGCTACTCCTGTGGCACAAAAATGTTAAGGGAAACATGATGTGTAATTAGCTGTTCTCTATTGCCAGTCTCGCCTCAGTACAAATGAGTGAGTTTGATGTATGAGAGGGAGTGAAAGGAAATGAGCTTGACAAATGTGTTCTTACCTCACAGACAGACATTTTCAGGGATTTTTATACAAGGCATCTGTATCTCATCATGGCCTCTTAAAGTGCATCCAAGGGCTGTTTTGTTTGGTATGTTTGTCGAGATGTACATAAAATGTGGTTGTCATGGGGGACATTTTCTTAAAATCATGAAGGATGCGAATGTGACCCTATTTTGACCCTTATGTATAGTATATGTAAAGCTAAATGTCCAAGACATTCTGTACAAGTTTATACAAACAAATATATTGTATATTTTTACTTGAAAATCTTTTGTCGGTGTTGTCTTTGTTCAGAATTTTGACCTTTTTTTTTTACTGAAAGTCTATGGCACACTTTCATAAAACAAAACAAAAGTGGTTGTGAGGCTAAGTCAGGACCAAAGAGTGCTCTGAGAAGTCACAGAGTTCCAAGCAGTGGCTCTAGGTGTGGTCAGATGTCCATTTTTTATCCACTCTGATGGCTGGCTTCCTGTCTCCCACACGCATTCTCACAATGACAAGTGACAGGGCCAGATCTGTCAATACCACACTGCAGACACACCCACGACCAGTCACTCAAACAGCGCTGAAAGGAAGAGGAAGATGACGCAGCATGTCCTCGCCACAGATACAACACTTCCGACAGCTCTCCTCTGCAACTTTGGGAGTGATAAAAAATGTAATAACAGGGCTGTGCAATAACCAAGTTTGAAGTGTATTAGCCTCGGTTAAACATATTTTATGTTTGTTGTTATGATTTTAACGTTTATTGGCAAAAGTGCAATATCCTGTGAAGCTATAAATGCATTCTGTTGTTTCAAAAAGAGGAAATGAGAGGGCCCTAATATCTTCACATTCATGCTGCCTTTTAGAGAAGGATATTTACATATTTTTTTCTGCTGTACTATCATGATACAATGAAGTATATACAACAAAGTTAATGAACATTTCCAAATTACTTTGAAACATTCCTGGAAGAAATATGTGTTGCCTTCCTTGGTGTCATCTCAGATTTCTGCTGCATTTCTAGCTCTCTGAATGCTCTCTTGGTTTGGTATTGTTTCTACCTTGTCTAGATTTATTCATATGTTCTTTGCCCGATGACAGAAAGATGATGGAGTGAATTCCCTTCCCTGAAGAAATTATTTCATGAACTGAAGCCAAGCTTTCTAAGGCAGGAAAAAAAATGGGTGGGGGAGATGTTCTGTGGTTGAATTGTGCAGCACTTTATTGTCCAATAACTGTCAATTTGTGTGATTTAATGACTTAAATACTGCAATAAAACAGTTTTAGTTCCAGCTTTGAGGCCGAGGTGACTGAGAATGTTGTAGCAGGCGAACACAAATTTTTTTAACTTTCACAGTAGCAATGCAGCACATGAAGTGACTTGCCTAGCCACTTGTCGCAGTTGTGATAATAAAAGCTGTTGAGTGATGAATTTTCCAGAATGACTGAACCCGGCTGGCCACATACCTGCAGGGCCTAAACCTATGATTAGGTCTGAAAAGACACCCACGGTAAGGCGAAGGCAACGGGTAGCTGCAGTGCATAAAATATAGTGTACTGCCTGGGGTTGATGGGACTGAGAACCATTAATCAGAGAGGTCTTATCTGTAACTGGCACTGTACATCTACAGTACATTGGCAGTACTGTTAAAGAGTAATGAACGATGATTTATACACTGCTCAAAAAAATAAAGGGAACACTAAAATAACACATCCTAGATCTGAATGAATGAAATAATCTCATTAAATACTCCTTTCTTTACATAGTTTAATGTGCTGACAACAATATCACATAAAAATTATCACTGGAAATCAAATTTATCAACCCATGGAGGTCTGGATTTGGAGTCACACTCAAAATCAAAGTGGAAAACCACACTACAGGCCAATCCAACTTTGATGTAATGTCCTTAAAACAAGTCAATATGAGGCTCAGTAGTGTGTGTGGCCTCCACGTGCCTGTATGACCTCCCTACAACGCCTGGGCATGCTCCTGATGAGGTGGCGGATGGTCTCCTGAGGGATCTCCTCCCAGACCTGGACTAAAGCATCTGCCAACTCCTGGACAGTCTGTGGTGCAACGTGGTGTTGTTGGATGGAGCGAGACATGATGTCCCAGATGTGCTCAATTGGATTCAGGTCTGGGGAACGGGCGAGCCAGTCCATAGTATCAATGCCTTCCTCTTGCAGGAACTGCTGACACACTCCAGCCACATGAGGTCTAGCGTTGTCTTGCATTAGGAGGAACCCAGGGCCAACCGCACCAGCATATGGTCTCACAAGGGGTCTGAGGATCTCATCTCGGTACCTAATGGCAGTCAGGCTACCTCTGGCGAGCACATATAACCAAACCGGTCATGCTGGAGGATGTTGCAGGTAGCAGAACGTTCTCCAGACTCTGTCACGTCTGTCACATGTGCTCAGAGTGAACCTGCTTTCATCTGTGGAGAGCACAGGGCGCCAGTGGCAAATTTGCCAATCTTGGTGTTCTCTGGCAAATGCCAAACGTCCTTCACAGTGTTGGGCTGTAAGCACAACCCCCACCTGTGGACGTCGAGCCCTCATACCACCCTTATGGAGTCTGTTTCTGACCGTTTGAGCAGACACATGCACATTTGTGGCCTGCTGGAGGTCATTTTGCAGGGCTCTGGCAGTGCTCCTCCTGCTCCTCCTTGCACAAAGGCGGAGGTAGCAGTCCTGCTGCTGGGTTGTTGCCCTCCTACGGCCTCCTCCACGTCTCCTGATGTACTGGCCTGTCTCCTGGTAGCGCCTCCATGCTCTGGACACTATGCTGACAGACACAGCAAACCTTCTTGCCACAGCTCGCATTGATGTGCCATCCTGGATGAGCTGCACTACCTGAGCCACTTGTGTGGGTTGTAGACT